>NC_053152.1:3720012-4020908 GCF_016808335.1 Panicum virgatum
TCAAATTGACTGGCATGCCTCGGTTTAAAGCAGATGCAGTCTGAGCTTGGTGAACAGTGCTCCTGGACTTGGTGTGTTGATCTTTCGCGTCAACGGATCTTTTGGCACGCCCAGTGGGACCAGAGAGATCTCAATATGTCCAAGGCCAGTTTCAATAAGGATAACTATATCCAGTGGACAAGGACAAGCTAGAGGAAGAACAGAAGGCAGAGCTCCAGAATGCCCTAGAGGCGTATGAACAAGAGTTCATCAAATCCTTCAGTGCAACTAGGGCTGGTGAGGTGATCAAAAAGTTTGATTTCCCGACTCTCCAGCCATTGACTGAGGTGCAGCGTGAGAACAAAATGCTAGATATGGTGCATCAGGCAGTCTGGCATGCTTTTGTTAGCCATGCGTCAGTTATGACCAACACTGTTCATAATGCTTTGATCAAGACACTCGATGAAGGCAGATTTCAAGGCTATATAGGGCCAGCCTATCACCAGACTAGCCAGATGAATTTCACCCCTATCGGATCGGCTACAACAACACCCCCGGTGGTTTCCCAGAGTCAACCTAAAGGGAGTATCGGAGTTACACAGCCGATTGGTTCTACAGTGCCACCTCAGTTCAATCTGGTTTTCACAAATTGTACACCATTGACCACATCCATGCAAGTGGGATTTGCATTAGGATACCCCTTAGGGTGGGACCTAGCTACGAGTCTAGGTATGCCTCCAGAAATCTTCTTCCCATCAGGAGCGGGGCAGACCAGTACATCGGCTTCTAAGCCGATCGGCCAGCAAACAAGTGCATCGGCTTCACAGCCAATTCCTCAGCAAGAGAATGCTGATGTGGTAGGATGTGTCAGCATCTTAGGCAACGGGCCAGACTACCGGATCGGTTTTCCAGCCGATGCCACATCAGCAGAATATGGTAACGCTGATACAACCAGCAACTCCCACAGAAATCCTGATATCAAGATTCTCCCATCGGAATGGGGCTAATTGGGTGTTCCATGACCCAATAGTTGGTTCTGTGCGCCACATAAACGTGCCATATCCATATCCCATGGCGCAGCACTCAGTCAACCAGGGATCACAGCAAGCAGGCACCAGCAACGAGATGGTTCTGTATCAGCAACCATCCAATCAAATCACTCAGCACACATCGCAGATGGCATCGGCTGCCCAGCTAATGGCTCAGAACAGTCCACAACCGGCATCGGCTGCCTTGCCGATGGCTCCACCACTGCAAGATGCACTAGAGGATAAGGATAAGATCCAACGAATCAACCACTCAGCAAAGGATCAGGCCAAGGGGCTGCCAGGTGGGGTCGGCCGACCCCCTGGGTCGGCCGGACCTGGCCTGGTTCCCGTCCAGGTGCACTTCGAGGAGGAGTAGCTGCCAAGGCACCTGATCACCTTCCATATGTGCATTGGCGGGAAACCGACCTATAGAGCTATAAATAGTGCCTCTCTCCACCCCCCTCAACACACACACACACACACACACACACACACACACACACACACACACACACACACACACTTCATTCCATTCTCTCCAAGAAGGCTCTCCTCTCTCTTTCTCTCTTAGCTAGGTAGTGGAGCTAGGCTAGATCTCCTTAGCGAGCAAATCGTCCACGGGGTCGTTGAGCAATCCTCGGCTCCTGGTATGGCTTTGTATCCGACTTGTCAGACTTCTATTCATAATATAGAGTTCTGCCATGGTTGCTTTACTGTCTTGATAGTTTATCAATCCATGCTTAGATCGTTCATAAGTTATGCTATGGTCTTGGTTAGGCCAGATGATCCGGGTACGGATAGAGGTTCGTTGTGCTTTCGGGCTTGCTCTAATGTTTTACTCGTCCATCCGAAGGGTGGGAGACCTGGGGGCACTAGAGTAGTGACTTCATACACTAGCATGGTGCTCGGGTATGCGGGATCCTTCGGATATGACCGTGCTCCATGGTGTGACTGGGGTAGACGGCAGGTGGTGACAGTCCTGCCGTCCGGCGTAACAGTGGTGTTGCGTTTAGCGTAAGCTCCAGCTGACTTGACGTAGGATAGAGTAGTTCTTTGTTTTATAGTTTCTCTCCTTTATTCCTTCCTCTTGGAGTGTGCATGTGTGCTGTGTCACATTAACCTTGCTTATTCTTTATCTGTACTTACCCCTGTTAGAGTATTGCCTATTGCTTGAGGCACAATGTCATGGTTAATGTTGAGTACAATACCTTTGCCGCTGCCGTCCTTTGGGACACAAATAAATGACGATACCCTTACTCTCCAGGTGAAATGCTACAATGGTATATCCATGCGCTTGCGGATCCATTTGTAATCGTATTGATTATACCACGAGAGTGGTACCCCTTGAGTGCAGTTGCTAGGATGGGTTCGGCGCCCTCATTTCTAGTGATACCGTTGTCATACGGGGTGTCGCCGTCGGCATTGTCAAGCTTCGTCTATTTCCCTTTTCCCTCCTGAGGAAGGCGAAATAGTGGTTTTATAAACAAAAGGACATCGACACATGGGCCAAATGCTCCAAGGCGTTCCTCGCAAAATTCTTCCCACTGGGCAAAACAAATGCCCTGCACAGGAGAATTTCAAGTTTCCAGCAGACAGGGATGGAATCCATCCCAGAAGCTTGGGAGAGGCTGCAAGAATACATCCTATCCTGTCCTCATCATGGCATGGACGAGTGGCTCATCCTGCAAAGCTTCTACAACGGGCTCACAATCACATCTCGAGCCAACATTGATGCTGCTGCTGGAGGAGCCTTCCTCTACCTGACTATCGCCAAAGCAAAAGAATTGGTCGAGAAGATGGTCTCCAATCAGGGGTGGAGCTATGAACGACTCCAACCCCGAACAAAAGGCATGCATACCGTCAAAGAGACGGATATGATTGCCGCAAATCTGGACCTCCTAATCAAGAAGATGGAGGAAGGGAGCAAACAACCGATCCATGCTCCCGTTTACGCCATGGGTTCGCACTTCACGTGCAAAGTCTGCGGTAACGATGGACATTCGGGGAACGATTGCCCCAAAACCCGTGAAGACTGTGCATACCTCAACAACAACAACAACAACAACAACGGGTACCATCCACAACAAGGAGGCCAAGGGTGGAACCAGCCACGTCCATCTTTTTAGGGAGGTAATAACTACAATCCTTCTTATAATTTGAATTTCAATTCAAACCAACCTCCCTTGAGAGAACTTGTTCTTGGCCAAGTTAAAATCAACGAAAATATAAATAAAAAGCTTTTGGCCAATGACAAATCCCTGGAAAGTTTAAATGTTAAGCTTGAAGCTTTGTCTTCTACTCTTAAAAACCAGTTAAGTTTCAACAAAATGATCGAAACCCAGCTTGCACAAATTGCTGTTTCGTTACCTACTGTTGAGAGCGGGAAGATCCCGGGGCAACCCGAGTCTCCCGTTGAAAATGTCAGCATGCTGTCTACCGGACGGGGTAACTCGTCCCGGACGCCACCACGCAATAACCATGCAGGTAGGTACTATCCCCCAAGGAACGACGTTTGGGATGGCATGGTGGCAGCGGTGCAAGAGGATCCAGGGGTCCCCATGATCAACTGCTCGATCTACATCAAATACTTCGAGCGATGCCTATGCGATCTTGGGGCAAGCGTGAATGTAATGCCCAAGGTAATATATGAAGCACTTGAATATCATGCTCTTTCCCCAACAACTATGCTCGTACAGCTTGCAGATTTAACCATTCGGTATCCCGAAGGGATAGCCGAACACGTTTTTGTACGAGTACGAGACTCCTTCGTCCTTGCCGACTTTGTGGTAATGGATATGGAGGGCGACCTCGAAGTCAACCTCGTACTTGGGTGACCTTTTCTAAGGTCTGCCAAGGCAAGGATCGATGTCGGAAAGGGAGAAATCAGTTTCCATGTCGGAAGGAAGGATATGTTTTTTAGGTTCAAGAAGAAGGAAGAGCAGCGCTTCATGATACAACAAGACAGTGAAGGGCAAGCACTCTGGGGTGCACCAGAACCCCAGCCAGAACAACGACCCTCCGCACCTAAAAGAAAGAAGAAGGAAAAGAAGGTGTGGCACAAGGTCGAGAGTTCGGCCTCGTCTAGTTCTCCAGGACGAGCCGACGAATGGTAAGAACGATGGAGAAAAGTCGTGCACGTCGGACTTTAAACGACGCGCCCTTGCCAAAGGTAAATTGTTATTTATCTCATATTTGTTTCTTCTGCTTTTCAACATTTTCTTTGCACCTTATTCGTTTTTCTCCACTGCATGTTTGAAATTTTCAAAATTGTTTTCTGCATGCTGGAATTTTTTCTAGCATTTTTCCCTTTTTACAGAAAGACCAAAAATATTTTCTGAGTTTTAAAATCCTTTGGGAAAAATAATTTGGACATCTTTTCGAGAAAACTTTTGGCCGTGCACCATATTTCCAAAGTTCATAACCGTTGAGGAAGCATATGGCCAAAGTGGGGCACCAGGGGGGCCACCCTGGGGTCGGCCGACCCAGGACCAACGGTTCCTGGGCCCCACCTTCTCCAACGGCTACCTGAATGTTGTGCCTGGCTCTTCCTTGGGTGCACTCGCCCAAATTCCTTTAAATAGAGGCTGAGAGAGGGGTGATGAGCTCTCATGCTCACTCTCTCCACTCTCACTCCCTCTCACACATTCTTGCTCGGGTTTCCTTTGGATTTTGACTCAAGTTTGATTGCAAGAACACTCTCTCTCTCATTTCTTTGCTGCAAGATTGATCACATATTAGGAGGAACAACTTTTGGGTAAGAGTTTCATTTTCATTTCACTAACGTAACCCGAATCGAGTTGTTCTCGTTCGTTCTTGTTCGTTCTTGTTGCAACCATGAGAGGTGCAGGGCGGAAAATTTCCGGAGCTCTCAAGAGGATGACGAGGTTGGGCTCGTCCCATTCGCAGGGCGAGTCGAGCTCTCGTCATTCCCCCGAACCTGCACCAACACCGACTACAATGGATTATGAGCAAGACGAATAAGAAGAACAGTTCGAGGAGAAAGCTGCAGAACCGCAAGCCGAGGACATGGAGATAGATGAAGATGATGCACCATACCTCGACTTGCAAGATAACCGCGAGCGTCAAGCCTACGCCATGATCAAGAATCGAAGCTTTGGTCATACCAGAGCCTTCGATCCGGACCTTCTCGAAAAAACAGATATGGACGTTGACTTCGCTCGTGTTTGGCATGCGGTTGGATGGGATGGTTTTGTGCCCGTTGAGGAGAATGGTTCTCGTCTCCTCACCATCCAGTTTCTTTGCACTCTTCGGGAGGTGGACGTTGGTGTTTCTTTCCGACTTTTTGGAGTTGAACGCTATTTTAATTGGAGAAATTTCAGTCACCTCCTTGGTTTTAGCGCATGCTTGCCAGTTTCCCTTGCAAAAGCTTGCCGCGGTTTTGATCGACATGAGTTTTGGGGTTTGATTTCGGGTCAAGTTGTTCATGGCAAGTTTGCACCTTGGTGCAATGACATTCAAAACCCGACTCTTCGTTTGATGCACAAGTGGGTGGCTATCACTCTCTTTCCAAGAGATGATCCACGACCAGTGCGCAACGATGAGTTAATGATATTATACACCATGGTCAACAAGATCCGAATCTCCCCCGCACAAGCAATGGTTAAGCAATGGCTCACAAGTTTTCGGATGACGGGTCCTATTGAATGCACTTCTTTGGTTACCCGCATCGCATCAAACATGGAAATCTTAGACGGAAACCCCATTCCTTTCATTGAGGAGCCCTGTGTTATGATCGATGAGGCGTACTTGGTTCAAGGCCACACGCTCAAGAAGTCCCAGATGACTCCTTGATTTTCTTTTCACTTGGTTATGCAAATGAAATCCCGTTGCCAAATGCAGGGTATCATTTGTATAACTGCCGTTCGCTAACCATCCCTCTTGTTCCACAAGAGGAGAGCCGCCGCCATAGTGTTTCTGCTCTTCCTGGCAGGGTTACAAGAAGCAGGGCCATAAGGGAGGAGTTCATGCAGCAGCAACCTCAGCCTCAACCACAGCAATATGAGGCTGGAGGTTCGTCATGGCAGAGTGCCAGCTCCACTGAGTGGGCATGGCAGGCCTCAGGGCATCGGTCCACCGGTTCCAGCTCCAGCGGACCCCCGCGACGTACAGCTTCGTCCAGAGGTTTCGCCACTTTTACTCGGCAGATGGGCGAGCTGAACATGCGCACTACCAACATCAACGAGTCGCTGGGCCAGCACATCGAGTCAACACAGAACTGGCAGCGATATACTGGCGAGAGGATCCGCAACCTAGAGAAGCAACAGCAGCAATCCCAGAAGGAGTGGAGGGCCTACTACGGTTAGGCTGGGTTTAATCCCAACCAGCAGCAATGAGCCTGAAGCTAGCTTGGGGGAGGACCCCCATGAGAGGTACCTTATATCAAACTCTATCTTTACTGCTTTCAAAACATTGCATGAAACCAAACAAAAATTTGCAAAATTCTGAAAATCCATAAAAATTTGCATAACTAAAATGAGGGACCCTCCTCTCGTAGTGTACCGCAACCCATCAGCATATATAAGGTGGAGCTGGGCGTTCTCTAGGGGAGAGGTTCAGACATTTTTCTGGTGTCTAGACACCCACTCACTTTCGCACTCACTCGCTTGCAAGCAACCGTTGTAAGCTTTCAACACTAGTACTCCCTCTGTCCTGAAATGTAGGGCGTTTTGGGTTTTTGAAGAGAGATTATGGAGGTAGAGAAAAGACTCATGTACCCCTTATTAATGTATTGTTTAGTTAATCAATCGCTTAGTTTTTAGTGACTGTACCAAAACCAAGAAGACTAGCGTCGCTTTTTTACTCCCTTGGCCCACCACAATTGATTATTTTACAAAACTAGCACCAAAACCAAGAAAATTAGTATGAGTTTTTGTGCAAATAACTCTAGAATGTCTTATAATTAGGTACAGATTTTAAACTCTCTAATGCCTTATATTTCAGGATGGAGGGAGTATGCAAGAACACGAAGCATACCACCCCTAGTGCTGGACGTAGGGGGATTGCCCTAACTAGGCTAAATCTCTTGCCTTTTTGTGTTACCTCTTGAGCTACGGAGAAAGCTCTTGCTAGGTATGACCTAAAAGGCTATCCATCCTGGTATTTTGTGCAGGTGTAGACGTCTGACACATATATATGAGAGAAAGAAAGGAGAAAGTTCTAGCAAGTTTGAGAGACAAGATGAGCTGAGAGTTTCCATGAGCAAATTGCAACGAGGTTTAAATTATTGATCTTGGTTTAGCATTATTTATGGAACTTACTTTCTTAATTCTGAGACTTCTTTAATTTTGAGAGCATGTGTTTAATAATTGTGGTGAAGCATTTAACTTGTATCTACCTTCCACATTGAAAAAGCTGGTTACATCTTGAACTATTAACTGCAAATATTTTTGGGAGCATTGTGTTTTCTCGTGTATGATCAAGTGCAGGGATTGGACACCGAAAGGCAATACTGATTTTTATCAAAGACTTACTCGAGGACGAGCAAGGTTTAAGCATGGGGGAATGTTGGCGCTCCTTAAGTATCCATTTTATCCCCTGTTTAACTTTGATAATGGCATGAATTTAATATCAAAATCACTAACCATCCTAACCTCGGCCCGATTATTGGTCGTTTTCGCATTTGCACATATATTTTGGAGGTACTTCGTTTTTGCAGGTTTTTGACCAAATTTGGAGCATGAAATGACGAGGCCCATGATCACACAATAACACGAAGAAAGACGAAGGTCAAAGCCCAAGCGAAGGACCAAAGGCCAAGACGACTAGAAGCCCGTTCATGCACATCCACCCTCCAATGAAGCCCAAAGGACAAAGCCCACAAGATGAGATCGAGATACTTCGGGGCTAAGCAAAGCAAATAGAGATTTAAGGAAGGATTCTCCATCCTATCCTTTCCCTCAAAGAAATCTCGAAGATAACAACGTCCAACGGGGTGCAATCATGAAAGGTATAAACTCCAGAAGACTCCAGAAGACTTGGGGAGAAAGGAGGACGTGAGGCGGCGGGAAAATGGGCCAGGCCGGCCGGCCTAGGCCCATTGAGCCGGCCAGCCCAGGCCCTTTTCAGGGAGTCTCGGCCTCCCCTTCGACCTAGGGTTTCCTGAGGCTATTTAAAGACCCCTCCCCCAGGCTCACGCAGAAGATAATTCGGGAGACGACGCCAAGGAGCAGAGAAGATAGAGGGACACCTCTCGGAGAGCCGAGGGTCGTGCTAGTTGTCTAGGGGCTTCCCTAGCCGACGTGGGAACCTTGCAAGGAAGACCACGTCGGAGTTCTGGAGCTAGGATCATCAAGATCAAGGTAGGGCCCCGGTTGTGATCTTGTGATGTATAATCATTCATGGTGAAGTTACTTGTGATTCCGAATTTTTAGCGACCATGTTCTCTCTTTCGATTTCGTTCTTTTCTTTGGGTTTGCTTCATCCTAGATCTATTATCGAGATAGATCGCTTAGCATGATCTTGTAGTCATGGTGGCTAGAGGTTCATGGCGGAACTACCAAAGGGGGTTCGACTTGCTTCAGGGTGCTTTCGTCCAAAGGGGGGCGTCGTGACAGGGCGTTGCTTTATTAGATGGGGTATCGAAGGATCGGATTGGAGATTTTGAGTTTAAAGATGCTTTTCATTGAGATTCACATCTGTCTTGCTTCACTACATCTGGTTTGAACTACAACATATGCATGATCTAGGTGATCTAGATTGGTTATCTCTAATTTTCTCTTGCTACGTTCGGTGTTTGCTGTTTTTAGTAGATTAAATTCATTTTACACCACCTCAACACAAAGGATTCTCTATGTTAGTAGATTGTTTCTTGTATTTTTGGTTCCGTGGATTGATAAACCTTGGGGGAATACTCTAAGGGAAAAGCTACACGATCCCGTGCGCTTGCGGTATATAAATTGGGGCGCTAAGGAGCGTCAACAGATGTCAACTCGGTGGGTGAGGGACCCTCCTCTCGTAGTGTACCACAACCCATCAGCATATATAAGGTGGAGCTGAGCGTTCTCTAGGGGAGAGGTTCAGACATTTTTCTGGTGTCTAGACACCCACTCACTTTCGCACTCACTCGCTTGCAAACAACCGTTGTAAGCTTTCAACACTAGTACTCCCTCTGTCCTAAAATATAGGGCGTTTTGGGTTTTTGAAGAGAGATTATGGAGGTAGAGAAAAGACTCGTGTACCCCTCATTAATGTATTGTTTAGTTAATCAATCGCTTAGTTTTTAGTGACTGCACCAAAACCAAGAAGACTAGCGTCGCTTTTTTACTCCCTTGGCCCACCACAATTGATTGTTTTACAAAACTAGCACCAAAACCAAGAAAATTAGTATGAGTTTTTGTGCAAATAACTCTAGAATGTCTTATATTTAGGTACATATATATTTTAAACTCTCTAATGCCTTATATTTCAGGACGGAGGGAGTATGCAAGAACACGAAGCATACCACCCCTAGTGCTGGACGTAGGGGGATTGCCCTAACTTGGCTAAATCTCTTGAGCTACGGAGAAAGCTCTTGCTAGGTCTGACCTAAAAGGCTATCCATCCTGGTATTTTGTGCAGGTGTAGACGTCTGACCTATTGATGGTAAAATTTGTTGAAAAGTTACTTTTCACTGGTGGCGTACAACGGTACAAGGTGCCAATACGGTGTCTGACCATTGGTTTCCACAAATTAAAAAAAGTTTTTTTGCCACAAAGCTATTGCTATTGTTTTCTATTTCTATATATGGTTTTGTTATTTACTTCCTATTCATTCATCAGGTTCACTTGATCTTACTTAACAATCCTTTTTCATTTACCCATGAGCCACAGTTTTCAAGACTTATTAATTGTTAGTTACAAATTAAAACTGTGATATATTATACTCAATATTTTTTTGAGAGATTAATGCTTATGCATGTGATGCGTTGAAACGGCACGTTTGCTGATGGACTCATCTTGCCGTCAGGCATATGCATGCACATGCAGCGAGATCGTGCATATACCCCGTGAACAAACAGTAGTACCATCAGGGTTCAGGATATCGATGCATAGTATCCATTTTGGCTATGGACCGAGAATCCTTTTTGGGCTTTGGAGTTTGGACTTTGGATTATGCAACGCCTCCAACCAGGGAACCAATGCATGATCTCTCCTCGGTCGTGGAGCTCGTGTGGAGGTCGAAGGCCGGCATGCGAGCTGGCCGCAGGCTTCTCCTTGCCAGTGTCCCTTTCCGCTTCTTGGTATTCTGCTACTACCGATGCTTGGTCGATTGGCTCTGAAAAGCCGGCCGGTCTAGCTATAGGTGGCGACTCCTAGCTGCTAGCTACTGCTGAAAAGACCACACCACACCACACGAGGAGAGGGTGCTGATGGTCAATGGCTCAATGCGTCCTAGGGTTTTGCGATTGGGAGGGAGGCAGTACCAGCTACAGCTAGCAGCACTGTGTTGTGCAGTCTGCAAGTACACCGATGTGCATGCCATGCCTTCGACGACTGGCCACTGGATAACGTCGCATCGCCATGGATGAGATCTGTGCCGATGGATGTGATGGTCATGGTGATCCAAGTCGTCGTCCTCCAAGAAGAGAACGCCCGACCGTACGTACCGCGCCGCGCTGCTCTCCATCTCCGCGGGGCAGAAAGAAAGGTGCCAGCTTCTTTATTGACCGTGCTTTTGGAAAGACCTTCAAAATAAAGACTCATGTGCAGAGTAAAGTGGTACATACGTGTGGGCGTGTGTCTTGTTTGTAATCGGCAAAAAGAAAAACCAAATGCATTGCTAGATTACGCGTGGGCGGAAATAAAATGGAGAATATTGATCCACCACATATAAAAAGAAAAACCACTCTAATGCACCATATTTATGTTGTTTCTTTTGCTTGGCAAGATCCTATTTAGTGCCCCAGTAACATACACAAGCAGTAGCTATTTTCCTTTCTCAAAGCAAAGTCTTCATTTTTTTTTTGGATAAAGAAAGCAAAGTCGTCATATATTAGATGAACACTAGTTGTGTAAGATGGACTCCAAAAATCAACCTACTTGTGATATATACTTCATAAAGTTTAGGAAGGAGGTTCCAGAAGGCAAAACTGTTATACCAAAATTTGATTTTTGAAACGAGCAGCACAAGAAAGGGAGAGTAAAAAAGATACTTAGCTTTATGGCTAGCCAGTGGCTGGGCACCCTGTGTCTGGATCTCACCTGCCCGGTCAAGACAAAGTCCAAGCTCTCTTGCTTTTTCAACCCCCTTCCACTCGCTTCCAAACCCTACCCTTTTTCTCTCTCTCCCACTCCGCCTCCTCCTTCTCAACTTTCCTCTCCAATGGCACCACAAGCAGCGCCGCCGCGCAGCAGCCTCCACCTCCCAAACCTGCCGCCGTCGCCACACACCTCCCTCCTTCCGACCACCACCACATCCCACGCATAGAGTCTGATCCGACCTCGCACAACAAAGAGACTCTTCCGCTCCGATCCCTTGCTTCACTCCCCACTCTCCCCACACATCTCTTTGTTTCCAAATCTCTAAAAACTGTTATACCAATGGCTGGGCACCCTTGTCTGGATATGCACCTGCCCGGGTCAAGACAAAGTCCAAGCTCCGTCTTGCTTTTTCAACCCCCTTCCACTCGCTTCCAAACCCCTACCCTTTTTCTCTCTCTCCCCCTCCGCCTCCTCCTTCTCAACTTTCCTCTCCAATGGCATCACCAAGCAGCGCCGCCGCGCAGCAGCCTCCACCTCCCACAACCTGCCGCCGTCGCCACACACCTCCCTCCTTCCCGACCACCACCCCATCCACACGCATAGAGTCTGATCCGGACCTCGCACAACAAAGAGACTCTTCCGCTCCGATCCCTTGCTTCACTCCCCACTCTCCCCACACATCTCTTTGTTTCCAAATCTCTAGTTCTCTACCAGCCCAGGAGACTTCAGCATCCATCACCTACGTCCCCTTCCTAGCTCGATCTCCACGTCCACGGACGACATGGCCTCTGCAGAGGGTCTCAAGTTCTTGCTTCCTTGGTTCGCCTTTATGTACTACATGTTCCCAGCGTGAGTTTTCCTTGGAACCGTACCCCCAAACTAACAAGAAAGTTGGCGTGAGATATTGCTTGAGTAGTAGATTCTGATGCTGATTTCTTGGCTGGAATAAAAATGTTCCTGAAACCATTTAGGCATTTTTCCTACTCGGTGAATCTGCTTCCTTAGCTTTGTTGATGATATGTGCTTGAAATTTGCATCTTTTCCTAATCTGCGCGTGGGAGATTTAGCTGCAACACGGCCAGGGTAGGCCGTCTGCTGTGATGCAGACGCTGAATAACTTGGGAAGTTATTCGAAAATAATGCATTTGAAGAAATTGCTAATATGCAAGCAAAAGATCAAACTTTTATCTGTTGTTGTTACTTGTTAGTATAGTACTGAATGTTTGATTATGCATTTTGACACCTCGTAATTTGGTTGATCTGATGCATATGAGTTGCAATCATTGAAAATTTCTGGTTCTCTGCCGTGCTTTATTTCTCCAATGTGTTTGTTGACAAAAATTTAGATAACAATTTTCTGTAGTTTGATATATACACATTGTAAATACGTGAAGCTTGTATCTTTCCTGAGTAAACCTGTCAAAGGCTCACCTTTACCAGGAAAGGATGGTATAGCTTCCATCAAAGTTGTTAACCATTTTATATCAAGAGTTTGCTAAAATGGAAAAAAATTGCTTCTCTCTGCTGTCTGCTAGAATTGTTTAGCTAAAATTTTTGAGTTTGCATTTAGTCCATGATCAAGCAGTTGCTTTGGGTAAGACAGCTATTTAATTGCCAGAAATAATTATAAACTGAGGTACTTGATGCTCTGGCGTTAGTGTTCCATTTGCACCGCTAAAAATTATAAAAGCATGGTTTTCTCTAAGTTGTTGATGTTTTTGCACTTGATTACCATCGTAGTACATGTATTCTCAGCGAATGTTCGACGAACATCTAAGGGAATACTGAATGTAGTAATTCGCATGCACAGATGTAGAGGAATCTAGCTAATGCTGTAGCTTGCATTACAGCACAATTGTTTTGGCCTTAGCTGCGATCATTCACATTATGAAATGACCATGAAGTTTGTTTGCCCTAAATAAGGTTATGTAGCCACAGGAAATGCAATGATATTTATTTTTCATCCTGCTTTTGATATGGCTGCTTGATGAAATTGCTACCCACTGAATCTGAATTTCTTAGCTTCTTAAGGACACGTACATGAAATTTGCACCTTTCCTTAATCTGCGCGTGACAGATTATTGCTGCAACGGGAAGGTTAGCATACATATAGTCTTCTGTGAAGCTGATGCCAAATTTTATAATTATTTTAGAAAGTATTGAACTGAACATTTGATATGCATTTTTATTGTGTCAGAGTTTAGTTGGTCTGATACATATATGGCTTGCAATCATTGAAAAACTCAGGCCCACGAGTTAGTTCTTGAATGTTTGGTGGCAAACATTTAGCTATTCAATATAAGTAGTTCAATAATCACATTGTACATTATTGAAGTTTGCATCGCCTTTCCTGAATAAACCTGTCAAATGTTCACCTTCAGCAGGCAGGATAGCATGGTTTCCACCAAGTTGTTAAACTACAGTTTTGATTTTGTTTCATGTGCTTCATAATTGCATGGCTATATTTGATGTGATTGTTTGTTAGAAAAGAAATGCTAATTAGTTCTTCTCGAATAGCAAACATAGGGGTGCAAATGGGTGACCTTCACCTCCAACCCTTCGGAAGTAGTACAAATGTTTGAACTAAGAAGGGTTGGAGGTGCACCTAAAGATCACCCATTTGCACCCCTAGGCAGTGGCGGAGCCAAGGGGGGCTGGCAGGGGCCACAGCCCCACCAAAGCTTGGTGTAAGTCTACTATAATACATATATAATGATGATTGTATAAATATAAAAATTAAAGAATACACTAATCTAGTGTAGACATAGAAAATTGATTTTTAATCATTACTTGTGTCAATATATTTTAACCATATATTTCACAAAGTACAATCTTTGAGTAATCATGATCATTTTTAGGCTTTTAGCTAATATAATTTGTTTGTATCTAACTTTTTAGATATCATGGATAGTATAATAAACATATTCTTATGCGAACTTAACTCTGGTTTCTAAATATCCAAACATTTTGTTAGACATTGACTTGTACATGTGTGGGCCTTGTGCCAGGCATATAGCAGCCGGCCAGGCTTGTATGGTTAGAGAGATATGAGGAGATCTTGATTGGTGCTGTTTCTATAAACCCAAGATCTCCTCATCCCTATATGTACGTAACCTAGGGTCTCAATCAATCAAATCTACTATTCCATGCATCCTCATTCTCTTTCATGGTATCTGGAGTCTAGGTTTTTCTCTTCCCTTCCGCTGCCGGCGCTGCCCCTTGCGCACGCCTCACCCTCCCGGTGCTGCATCCCGTGTGCCTCACCACCCTCCCGGCGCTGCATCTCGCGCGCCGTCGCGTTACCAGCCGACGCAGCACCATGCGCACCCGCCTGGCCCTGCGCCATGCCTTCCTCCGGCGTTGACGACAACCTAGCCGCCGACGCATCTCTTCTCGATGGCAACCCCGATGCCGCTCGCGCCGCCGAGGAGCAAGCCCGCGCGGCCACTCGCGCCGCAGAGGAGCAAGCCCGCACGGTGCAGATCGCTCGCGACGCCGCCGTGGTTAGCGCCACCGAGGGCGATCGAGAGGCCGCCGCCGCCCAGGCCAATCTGGATGCGGCCGCTGCTCGTATGCGCACCGTCCAGGAGCGCGCTGCCGCCGAGCGCGCCGCTGCCCTTCCTCCTGCGGGCGACGACGACAACGGCTCCCATCACGGTGACGGCGATGGCAACATCGACAATCTCTAGGATGCTCTTCTTTAGCGGGAAGCCACCGTCCTCCTCAACTTACATGCACAGGCGGTGTTGGTCCAGAACATCCGTACTCTGGTTCCCTTGCTCCACGACGTCAATTCCTCCTTCTACGCTCACCGGAAGGAGTCCTTCCTCGATGTCCTCGGCAAGTACTTTCAGACCATGTCGCTCCAACAGCCTCCACAACATGAGTGGTACTTCGATTCTGGTGCCACCAACCACATGACCTCCGACGTTGGTATTCTTTCACCTTCCTCTTTTTCTGGTTCATCTCTCTCGTCCATTGTTGTCGGCAATGGGAGCTTGCTCCCTGTTACCTCTACTGGCTCTACCTTGCTCCCTCATCGGCTCGCTCTTAATAATGTTTTGGTTTCCCCTAACCTCATTAAGAATCTTATTTCCGTTCGTCAATTCACTACCGACAACAAATGTTCCATTGAGTTTGATCATCTTGGTTGTTCTGTGAAGGCTCTACCCAGTCGGACCGAGATTGTCAGATGTGACAGCTCTGGGCCTCTCTACCCGCTGCGGCTCCCGGCTACTGCCCTCCTTGCGTCTAGCAGTTCCTCTCTTTGGCACTAGCGGCTTGGGCACCCTGGTCACGTAATCTTTGTCATGCGTGTCAGTTAGTTCGTCATACTCATCTTCCTTTTCATGCTTCATCGTCTCATGCTACTAGTATTTTCCAGTTAATTCATTGTGACCTCTGGACCTCACCTGTCACTAGTGTCTCATGCCACAAATATTATCTGGTTATTCTTGACGACTGCTCGCATTTTCTTTGGACTTTTCCTTTACACCTTAAATCTGACACATTTACCACTCTTTCAAACTTTTTCTCCTACGTGCGCACAAAGTTTGGCGTCACCGTCCAAGGCATCCAGTGCGACAACGGCCGTCAATTCGATAACTCTAGCGCCCGCACCTTCTTCCTTGCCCATGGTGTCCACCTGCGCATGTCCTGCCCCTACACCTTGCCACAAAACGGTAAAGCTAAATGCATTATCCGCACCACTAATAATGTCATTTGCTCCCTACTATTTCAAGCGAGTGTCCCCCCACCTTCTGGGTTGCCGCTCTTAGCACCGCTACCTACCTACTCAACATCCTACCCACCAAAACGCTTAATTTCTCTATGACGTACTTCTCCCTTCATGGGACGCACCCATCGTATGAGCATTTACTCGTTTTCGGCAGCAAGTGCTACCCTAACATTTCCACCACTGCAGCCTATAAACTCGCCCCCCAATCTGCTCTGTGTGTCTTCCTTGGCTACTTCCTTGACCACAAGGGATACATCTGCCTTGATCGACACACTAATCGTGTGATCATCTCTTGCCATGTGGTCCACGAGGAGTCTTCTTTTCCCTTCTCTGAAGACCCTGCACCTCCCTCTTGAGCGGCCTTTGATTTCTTCCAATAACATACTAACTCGATGCCGGTGCCCTTTCCACCGTCATCACCACTGTTGCTTGCAGGTACTACTGGCCGATCGCCTGCACAGCCACGTGCGGCATCTGGCACACTGACGTCTCCTGCTAGGACCCCGCCTCTGGCGCCTCTATCATGCGCCTGATGCGCTTCCAACGCTCGGCGGTGCATCCAGCCGGCCGCCTAGCAGGCCGCCCGTTCCCCGGCACAGCTACTCCCGGCGTGCTTCCGCACACGCCACGTACAGCTCCCCCCGGACAGTCCGGCATCATCTACACCCGCCGCCTACCCTCCTCGATGCCTACCCTGGCCCCTGCATCCCCGCTGGCCTCGGTGCCGGTCTCGATACGGGCCTTGACGCCACCTGTGTCGGCCTTGTTGCGCCCGCAGGCCTTAGCGCCATCCGTGCAGGCCTCGGCGCAGGCACTTGTGCCTCCCACGCCGCCCTCGGCGCCACTCGTCTCCGAGCTGGCTGCGCCTGCCCCTATGACTCCTCAGCTCTCTGCTCGTGCCGTTGCTGTTCCTCCCGTGACCAACGAGCATAGCATGGTCACACGTGGGAAGCGTGGGTTCCGGCAACCGACGCTCTACCAGGCCGAGCCTCTCTCTCCGGTGTCGTGGACCTACCGCGCCGCGCTTGCTGATCCGAACTGGCGTGCTGCCATGGAAGCTGAGTACTCCACCCTGCTCTCCAACCACACGTGGGATCTTCTTCCTCGCCCCCTGGCTCCAATGTGGTCACCGGAAAATGGGTATTCAAGAACAAGTTCAAGGCTGATGGGTGTCTTGAGCGCTACAAGGCGCTGGGTTCTTCGAGGTTTCACACAGCAGCCAGGCATGGATTATTCAGAGACATTCAGCCCTGTAGTCAAGCCTGCCATGGTCAGGACGGTGCTCTCTTTTGCTTTCTCTCGCTCATGGCTTGTTCACCAGCTTGATGTCAACAACGCCTTTCTTCATGGCACTCTCTCAGAGACGGTTTATTGCTCCCAGCCATCGGGTTTTGAGGATTCCACTCATCAAGACTTTGTGTGCAGACTCAATTGTTCTCTCTACAACCTCAAGTAGGCTCCTCGAGCTTGGTACAGTAGATTTGCCTCGCATCTCCTCCACCTTGGGTTTGTTGAAGCCAAGTCAGATACATCCCTGTTCATCTATCATCGCGGAGCTGACACCATTTACCTCCTGCTATATGTTGACAATATTGTTCTGACTGGCTCCTCAGATGGTCTGCTCAGGTGCACCATTGATGCCCTTCAGCAAAAGTTCTCCATGAAGGATCTCGGCCCTCTTCACCACTTCCTTCATATGCAGGTGCAGCACACAGGCTCTGGTATTTTTCTATCACAGAGACCGTACATGCTTGAGATTCTTGATCGTGCTGGGATGACAGATTGCAAACCTTGCACTACTCCAGTGGATGTGAATCCGAAACACTTTGCAGATGGTCCTCCTGTGTTAGACCCTACTGATTTTCGGAGTCTTGCTGGAGCTCTTTAGTATCTGACATTCACCAGGCCTGACATCTCCTATGCAGTTCAGCAAGTCTATTTACATATGCATGATCCCCGTGAGCCTCACCTTGCTGCTCTAAAGCGCATCCTGTGTTATGTTCGTGGCACTCTTCACATGGGCTTGCTGGTGCGCCTTTCTATTGCTCTTTATTTGGTGGTTTACTATGATGCTGACTGGGCTGGCTGTCCTGACACTCTCAAGTCCACCTCGGGCTATGTGGTCTTCCTCGGCGACAATCTGGTCTCTTGGTCTTCGAAGCGTCAAAACACCATCCCTCGTTCTAGTGCTGAGGCCGAGTACCGTGCTGTGCCAATGCCGTTGCAGAGGCCTCCTGGTTACGCCAACTTTTGTCTGAGCTGCACTCTCCTTTGTGCAAGACAATATTGGTGTATTGTGACAACATCAACGCCGTCTACATGTCTTCTAGCCCTATTCAGCCTCAGCGCACCAAGCATGTGGAGATCGATCTTCACTTCGTTTGGGAGCGTGTCACCCTCGGTAATGTGCGCGTCCTTCATGTCCCCACGACGTCCCAGTTCGTCGACATCTTCACCAAGGGGCTTCCTTCATCAGTCTTCACGGAGTTTAGATCCAGTCTAAACATTCGTTCCACCGACGATTTGACTGCGAGGGGGTGGGGGTGTGTTAGACATTGAATTGTACATGTGTGGGCCTTGTGCCAGGCGTATAGCAGACGGCCAGGCTTGTATGATTAGAGAGATATGAGCAGATCTTGATTGGTGCTGTTTCTATAAACCCAAGATCTCCTCATCCCTATATGTATGTAACCCAGGGTCTCAATCAATCTAATCTACTATTCCACGCATCCTCATTCTCTTTCACATTTAACCCTAGATTACATTCGCCGCCCCTACTCCCGTGTCGACGCCCCAAAGCTTGCCACCCGGCGCTCGACACGTGGCCCCACCCTGACCCTATCTCGCAGCGTCCCCATACTTTGTTAGGAATATAGCACCCATGTAGCGCCCCTCACTCCTAGCTTCTTTTTCTATGACCATCACTTAATAATATCAACACTTAAGACTGGCTCCGCACGACAAGAGTTTGCACCAAAATTATTTTTCGAGCAAGCAAGGAATCTAAGTCATGATCGGTATCTCACCCACCTACGAGGCTATTGTCCTAAAGAAAAGAGTCTATTGTTGCACTACGAGCGTGTTCATTTTATCTTATCACTTGCCCCCTCCCCTATCATTGAATCCTGGCTCCACCACTGCCCCTAGGCAAACAATTGTATAACTGAAATTTAAGTGGTCCTGAAATTAAACTTGACAACGCATTATGAAAGAACCTTGCTTGAATGAAACCTTGGTTTCTTGTCTTCAACTTCGATAGTCGATGTTTCTTTTGAATTGGATTTCATGATGCACTGGCTCAGCGTCTCTGTCACTTGACCATTCCATTTTCACTCCAGTGAAAAGATTGTGTCCTCCTGCATATGTACTTACTGAATGTTTGTTTGCAACCATGTAGCTCTCAAATTTGAGTTGGTACATCCAAATTGTATATACTAGCTTCAAGCTTGCATCTTGCCTAAACAAACCTATGAGGCCCATATTCAGCAGGTAGGATAGCATAGCTTCGATGAAGTTGTTAACCAACTGACACCAAGAGTGTGATAAAAGGAAATAGTACTCAATGTTTAATACAGCATGAGACTGAAAAATTAGTTTCACATTTTGTGATGGCATTTGTTATGACCACTACAATTGTTGAGAAAAATATGCTAATTAAATCATGCCACACCGACTCCTCAAATTGTTATACTTATTTGGTTGGCCTTTTATGTTTGTATATTGCTAAACTTACCATGCATTAAAATATGTTGCTTGCATGAAGCTCAGTTTTGTGGCTTCAACTTTAATTTGACAATACAAGTTATTTCTATAAACTGAGGTTTTCTTGATTCAATAGCTTTGTCTCTCGTCCTCACGTGAGTATTCCAATTGCACCTCAAAGAATGATTGGGAACATATTGCACTTGTGCTGTCACCTTGACCATGATATAAAATAATCATACTATTAGTTACATAGCTAATTGGTTCCATGGTTAGGAAGTTTCCTCCTGACAATATATGATACACGCTCCGGATATCACTCTAAGAGAGTACTTATAGAAGTTCCTGCATTTGATTGCCATAACAATGTCCATATTATCAGATAATGTTCCATGAATATCTATGAAATATTGAGTGCGGTACTCTGCATGCATGGAAGTTCAATTTGTTAAATACTATCCGCATTATAAGGCCTTTGCTACGGTACACCAATTACCTCATAGATGGTAAGAGTTCCAATAAATCTGAACTATTGATTATTAGGAGAGATAAAAAATAATAACTAACGAAAAAAATAGAAACAAACCGGATATTCTAATTAACACCATCCTTGTCCGTGGATTTAGCACGGACCTGCATGCGTGCGTGCATGTATACATGCATGATAAAATCTAACTCTCCCATTTATAGTTAGGATTGCTAGTTTGTTACATGTTGATAGCTGCGTAGTATGAGTAGGAAAATTAGTTACTCGCCTCGATCGTGCATGGGACAAGCCAACGTTCATATGCATGCAGCCGCGCGCCATGGAAATTTAGCCGAGATTTTTTTATTTTTTTTGCAAGTTTACACATGTCACGTTAGATCATGTTACGGAAATTATAGCAGGTTAGGGTTACATATATATTTTTCAAAGATATTACGTTTATAGAAGGTTAGGAAAATTTCCATGGCACATTGATCACGTCTTAATATAATCCCTCCTATATGCATGTTACGTCTGGTATGTATCCATGCCATATTTCAAAAATAAAACGTTGCACATGTCAGGATCCTACACGTGTGCATGCAAGGATCTATCAGTTAGGCATTATTAATGTACGCATCCACATTTTGGCTAATTGCAAAATATTTTGACTAGCTAATAGATCTAATTGCAAGATATTTTGACTCACATGAGAATTATTTATTGTATGAATCATTCCTAGGATAATGAATTCAAAAATTACGAAATAAACGTTACAGCTCATATATGTCACATTATGAAAAACATGTTACAACTCGCCCATGTCATGTTAGGGGAAAAAAAATGTTACAACTGACCCATCTCATATGTATTATAAGATCTACTAGATATTTAGATGACAAGCCATGTCATTTTTTTTCTGACAAATCCATGTCACAAGATATGATTGGCAAATGTCCCGTGACCAGATGGCAAAAGAATTACATGGGTATGTGACGTGCATAGAGGGATATATAAAAAAGTTTTTCTTGTCTCAATTTAATGGCAGGCACATCATGCAGAAAAAAACAGAAATCTGATTGGCAAATGTCACCTAATGGCCAAAGAAAAACGTTACATGCAATCTGCTGGGTATGTCACGTGTATGGAGCGGATAAATAATGTTTCTTGGCTCAATTTAATGGCCGGTACATCACATGGAAAAAAACAGAAATTTGAGATCTCAACTATTCATGCATGCAACTTAGATCTAATCCTCTATTTTGTGATCTAAAATATATAAAATAAACATTAAAACTATTACCTCCTAAGAGGTAATATGTCATTAGATCAACGGTCCACTGTCATTTCGGAGTACCGTAGCAAAGCCCGCATTATAAATGATTATGAAGTTCTTTTACCCTAAATAAGATGCTCTGGACATGAGGAGTGCAGTTATATTTCTTTTCTCCTTATATTTGATACAACTGCTTCATGAAAATTGGTAATTCATTGAATATTAGCTTCTTAAAACTTTTTGGCAATTATTTTGTTCCTTCTTATCTGATGCTAATGTTCAATGACTGAAATCAACAACATAGGTATACCTTATTAAACTTCTTTACATAAAGCTCACTGCTTACTGTTGCTCTTGGAGTCTTTAGTCATGCTTATCCTTGTTAGACATGATAAATTTAACTTATTTTCTTAGTAAGCTTGTTCTGTGTATAACACACTACTATCATTTTTGCTCTTTTCAAAATAAAGGCATATGTCCATGTAGCTAATTTTTTTTGACTACATGATATTTTACCCTAATGCAATTTTCTTTCTACACTTCTTTCCAGAATAAGCTTTGTAGTGACTAGGGACTGGAAGAAAGTGTTCAATGACTGCTTTGGGCCTGAAGTGCTCTTTAGCGACACTGTAACTACAACTATCATCCTCTGGTATCATATTTTTGGAAAAAATGACTGCTTTGGGCCTGAAGTGCTCTTTAGCGACACTGTAACTACAACTATCATCCTCTGGTATCATATTTTTGGAAAAAATGAAGCAGAAAACACTGAATCTATTATTCTTTACTCACTTGGATTGGGGTTAAACATCATGTCCATATGCTTGTATGCCATGTACCGCAGTCTGAGTGGTGGTATGGAGAAAGCAATAGCTTGGGTATGCACGATTTAAATTTCATTACTAGCTAGATTTGCCTTCACCTTAGAATTTATATTTATGTAATGATCATATATACATCTTTGGCAGTACCACGGTGTGTTAGTTGCTTTCCCTGCGGTGATATTCTTGACTTTCCTATGGGTGCAACTGGGAGTGATCATAAACAAGGAGAATGATTGGATGGCAGAATGGGGTTATGCATTTGCAATTTGTGCTGAGCTTTTTGAGATCCTTTGGCCAGCTACACTGCGTTTGGTGAGTAAACAAATTGTTCAATTTATTTTTTCTAAAGTGGAGTGCATGTCGTTATGCTACTATTGCTACATATATTGTGCTGATATTCTCAACATGATTGTCTTTCTTTTTTCTATCAGTGCAAAAAGGATTCTGTTAATGATGAGATACTAGTATTCAGGCTGAAAATTGCTGCTACCACACTGAGCGTCCTGGTATCTTCATCAGATTTGTGGCGTTTGTCAACAGAGGATGTTTTATCCAAACCTATTGTGCAGAGGTTTAAGGTAATTTAGTCTCAGTTAAAAATTCCTGCTGCCTCGTATATATGTTTATTGGTAGGATGCTGCAGGAATAAATATTCATACATGTACTGACAAATGTGTGGTTCGTTAGGTACTAAGCATCATAAACATCATAGGGGGTGTCTTGCAGCTGGTAGTAAGATTGATTGGCCCAGAGAAGCTTTCTGATGCAGTGTATGGTTTCTTCAATAGCTGCTGCGCATTTTGCACTCAAAAATGTGCTCAACTCAAAAACTTCTTCAGTAACCATTGTTACAGCTTACTCTGAAGCTCCCTCGGACAAAACGATCATATGCCACGCACATTGCATGTTTCCATATACTTCTTTCTTTTCGTATTGGTGCTACTTCAATTGGAACTGATCGGTGACTTCTATGAAGATTTGCACGTGCTGATTCTACGACACAGTGGACTCGAACATTACCTGCTGTGATGTGATCAATTGGTGCGTATTTTGGTTGGCATATATATGTATGCCCAAGATGAGAATCAAATGTAGGGGACAAACTTATTATTTCACACTTTTGGTCCAAGCACTTTACGATACTAATGCTCTATGAGTTTAAGAATGTTCTATCTGTTAGTGTCCATACGATTTAATTTCTTCATCCTCATAAAACGGCCTCTTGACTGGACGCATACATGAATGTGCTAGTTTGAGTGCAGAGATTTAGTACTGTGTGCATGCAATTGGCCTGCCTTCTTCCCGGAAATACTCCAATCATCATGGAACTGTATAAGATAGGAACATGGTCGATCGTTTTGGCCACACCATCACAAGGTAGCATACATGCATGCCATATCTCGCCCTGTTCTGTTACAAAACCTCGTGATGTAGAGCTGATTTCCTATTGCACTTGTTAATGCTGCATGTCCGCAAGGCTGCAACCCAGCACTTGCAACAGGGATGATAACTAACTGCAGTTTTGTCGAAGCAGACGCATCGATTTTCTTCCTAACCAAAACACTGGCATACTATCACTACCCAACAACAACATGCTGATATCATCACTGACATACTGAATCTGTTATGGATGATATCAACTGAAAAACATTCAGAACAGTGGTTAAAACCTGCTGTCTTGAGATAGGTAGCGGTTTGCACAACTGAATGATTCATTCCACTGAAGTACTAGCCGACCCAACACTAGAGTCTGAAAAGCTTCGTCAGAAAACTACAGGAGCAACAAGAATTTAAACCGACTAACTGCATATACTGCATGAAAACTAGACATATAGGTGATGACCTAAAAACCTTTTCAAATCTACCAAACCTTGTCGGCATCCTAGCGAAAGCATTTGACTACAATAGTTTCTTCAGATTGAGAATCTTGCATTTTAACTGCAAAACAATAAGTATCATCACCTCCTTTTGCACCGCATTAATTTCAAACCTCTTGTTTGGTGAGTGTTTCAGTAGAATCTTGAACTAGAGGCAGTTTGCTGACTTCCGTAGACGACGCCTCCAACTCCAATGCTACCAAATGCTTGTGATGGGCGTATATGCCAAGGCAGTACCCAAACAATCCAGCCATGGCAATCATGCCGAGGGAGTTGACCAACGTCCCTACCGCCTTGCCCAAGAAGTAGGAGACTGCGATTTCCAGCAGGCCAAGCGATGGAGGTCCAAACAAATACGTGGCAGTCATGTGATGCACCTCGATGAAGACACCGTGCAGGAACTGCAGTGCCAGGGTGCAAATCCAGCAGAAGATGGAGAGGTCGACGAGGAACGACACCTCCATGACGAGCCCGTAAGTGTCCTTGGTGTAGCACAGCACGAACGCTGCGCACCCTGCGCACAACAACGAGACGACCGCCGAAAGGAAGGGCGCAGTTTTGGTGTTGTCCGCGCCTCGCTTGAGCTCCTCTTCGCCGGGGGAGGCTGGCGGCGGCATGGGGACCGCGGCAGCGGACGTTTCGGCGCCGGTGAACTGCCTGTGCTCGGCGAGGGCGAACCCGAACAGGCCGGCGGCGTAGGCCGTGTCGAGATGCATGACGACCATGCCGGTGCGGGGGCTCAGGTGCGCGGCGGCGGCGGCGGCCAGCGCGACGTAGGAGACGGAGAAGAACACGGTGCGCGCGCGCATCGTCCGCGTGAGGTCGATGGCGCACAGGACGAGGAAGGCGCTGGTGATGGCCGAGAACACCCACACCACGCTCCGTGGCCGGTCGGCGACGGGCCACAGCGCCAGCGACGTGACGACGGCGTACGGCACGGACACCCAGAGAGAGGACGTGGTGCGTTGCTTGAGATTGGCGGCGGCGGCGAAGTCCAAGTCCTTGGCACCGGCATCGGAGCCGCCGCTGTCGACGGTGCCGTTCTCCATCGCGGCGGGGGCCATGCCGTCCTCTACCAGGACGATGTGGTCCACGGCGTGGAGGGGACCATCATTTGCAGCAGTGTTGTCGCCATCAGCCACGTTGTTGCTTGAGTCGTTGTTGATGCTACCGTCAGCCATGGGCAAAGGGTCACGGCGGCCGGCGGCGAGGATCCCGTGGGGAGTAGGCGAGGGTTGCTGCCCGTTCCCTCAACTCTTGGTGTCATGCGCCTGGGCCTGTTGTTGGGTCCCGATGGAGCTCCACAAATAGGCCTAGGCAGTTCGGTCAGGTTGAGGCCTATTTGTCTCTCCGATCGATCTGATCAAGAGGTCGCCTCAAGCGCACTTGTGGATATGGGATTTTGGGTCGTAACTAATCTTATTTGCGGTTGACTGTTTGGCATTATTACTTCCGCTTAAAAAGAAAAGTTTTTGTGCATACAGAAGAGAGAGATGATGACATCATCCACGTGCATGCAAATTAGAAACTAAAGAAAAAGATATAAGTATAAAACCAAGCATCCAAATTTAATTTGGATTCCACCATTATATCTTATGACAAGATCTTGAAAACAAGATCACACTTACTTATGTTTGCACGACATTTCAAAAAAATATTTTTTAATATTTATTAATGAATTTCAGCTACTAGAAACAAATATTTTAACAACACAAACAAATTATTATTTTCTACGATCAACGAACAAATAATAATGTACAACAAATAAAATATTACACATCGCGGATATTTGATTATAATGAAAAACTAATATCGCGAACAAATCAGTCAAAATCACGGAACAGTTTAATCTACAAAAGTGAACAAATAATTTGGTGTTGTGAATAAATTGGTTACACACAGATAAATAATTTTATATGAAGACAAATGTATCTACACCTTGGGCTCATTAAAAGAAAAAAAAAGTTAAAATGCTTATTAAAAAAAAGAAAATAGCAGCAACATCCATAGAAACATTACACAAAAAAGTAATGTAGTAGTATGGGTAGTGGGCTAATATAGCAAATGCACTGTTAGAAGCGGTTTTTTCTTTTTTATATTTAAAAAAATTAAAATTTCAAAAATATATGTCCGTTTTGGAAAATTTCAAAAATATACCCCGGTCGCCCTATGGGGGCGACAGGGCTCAAATGTAATTTTTTTTCTTTAAATTTGCAACGAAGTCCCTGGAGAAAAAAAAAGAGGGGGGCCTGTCGCCCTCCCAACGGGCGACAGGCCCCTGTCGCCCACCCCAGGGGGGGGCCTGTCGCCCCCCCCCCCCCACGGGCGACCGGGTCAGGCCGCCTATATAAGGCCTCCCCCTCATTCCCTCCTCTCATTTGACCTCAAAAAATCCAAAAAAATCTAGAAAAAAGAGAGGGGTGAGAAGAAGAGAAGCGGCGAAGCTCTGCCGAATTCCGCACTTGTGATCTACCGGTAACTTCCGTATAACTTCGTTAATATTGTATAAAAATTTAATTTAATTAGCAGATTAGCTGAATTAGATTTGGTGCTTTAGAATACTGGTTTATTATTACAATTTCAGTACTATTACAGACTTTTTCAAATAGAATTATGATAGTACCTTATTGATATTGCAGTATAAGACAATAGAATTATAATAGTACCTATATTTTCACGCATCGATTTGGTATACGATATGTGCATTGCTTAAATTATTGTTTGTTATTTGGCGCACCACACTATAGCGCCAATGTCTTTGTCAGGATCAACCTACATTCCGTGGAGCAAGTGTAAAGCCACCGTACCCAAAGGAATTGATGTGCCAATGTGCTTCTGTGGTTCGTTATGCAAGTTCATGCAATCTGAGGTTTTAGGAGATGACTACGGCATGAGGTTCTTTATGTGTGAGAACTACGAATATGATCCACCTAAGCGATATGGCAAAGACCGGGCCAAGGTAGCAGGACAACATACGCTATTTTTCTATATGACCTAACATTGAGTTATGATTCTAACTTGTGTTGGACAAAGTCTCCTCCACCTCTTTGTGATTTTATGCAGTGGTTCGACACCGTGCAGTCGCAGCAGGCAAAGGACATTGTGGAACAAAAAGCAAGATGGGCTGCAGAACGTTGGCGCCGAATGAAGCACGAGGAACAGCAAGAGGAGAAGCGCAACAAAGAGCAAGAAGAGATCCGCAAGATGATGGAGGAGGTGGATCGTAAGGCGGCGGCCGAACGTGAAGCTGACAGGGAGAGAAAGCGAGAGAGGGCACGCCGTGCGAAGGAAGCCGGGCCCGAAGCAATTAGGAAGGGCAAATATCCTAGGTGCACTCAGTAGAGTAGTACCATGTAATCCCGGCATTTTACATTCCATAAGGCATGGTAGGTTTAGATGCAACAAGAAATTATCTTGTCGCGTGCACATGCCACTGCAATTAGTTGTTTATGTTTTATGTTGAGAGCTTAACTCTGTGTGTTGTAGCCTTTACCATTAATTTGCAGTTGTAGCCGGGAGTCTATGAAATCTTTGAACTTTTCCTTAATATTTTCGGAGCTTTTCATGTCACTAGAATACTAAAAAACACACATTAATATAACGATAAGAATTAAGAACTAAGAAATACATCAGGGTCTGCTGCTAAAAAGCTCGAATAGCTCAAAATAGGAACCATAGTGTATCTAGCTGCGACTACGAGATCACAGGTTGCCACTGCTCAGCACGGCGATCACGGGTTTCCCAAATGTCGCATTCTTTGGCCAGACATACGTGACAAAAGACGACAACCCAATAGCAGTGCTCTTCCAACATTTCAAAAAGATGTGACAACACGGCAACCACACCAGCTCACCTTCAAAGCAGTCTCTCTGGCGAGGACGACGGACCTGTCATTCTACAGCGAAGGTCTGTGGCATGTAGTGGGGAAGGCGGCATCTAGGCGCGATCGACCGAGCGGCAGTAATGCAGTGCTGTGAGTCTGCATGCACAGAGATGCATCGAGTAGTCATTTCGAGAATCGAATCTAGCCTTTTCAGTGTTAGGTCAGCTAGCCTCTTCACTGTGTTGTCATGTAGGTTTTTTAGGTGCATTTACACTCCACACTCCGGGTATCAGACCTTTGTGCGCCTATAAATACTCCCAAGTTTGTGAACTCCCAGCACAACTCAAACATCAAACCTCATTGTATACCCAATGTCTGGAGGTGGGTCTAGCGGGAAGAATTACTATGGTTTTGGAAAAGGAAAAGGGGGAAGAAAGGGAGACCCCATAATATGGGAGGGGCCTCTTGGACCTGATTCCTTTCCGGAACCAGTGTTTGAGTTTCTGCCACAGCACAAGAGTGAATTTACCAATGAAACTCCTCTTCGACAATACGATAACCGTAGAGAACCGTGGCCAAAATGCAGACATGGAGAGGACTGCTTAGTGCAGATGTGCACCGACGGGATGGATGGCGGTCGGCGTTTCTTTAAATGTCCACACGCATAGGGAATACTCGGTTGTTTTATTTCTTTATCTACAATGAGACACCTTACATGGAATTTGTTTTGCAGTCTTCCGATGTTCCAGAAAATTGTGGTTTTACTAGGTGGATAGATCCTGCACCAATTGATTCTGTTCAGGAGTTCATCGAGTACCTCCAGATAAAGATCTTTGATCTGGAATGTAAGGTGAACCATTATGAGGAAGTAAGCGAGGGTAACAAAGATGACGAAGTTGATGATACCAACAATGCAGCCGGTTCACAGGATGAACCATGCACTATTCCTTACTGCAACTGCCCTTGTCACAAGAAGAAGGGCCATGCGCCTCCGGCACCACCGCCTGCACCACCTGCAATGGGTGGATACTGTGGAAAAGGCTCAACGCAGTTTGCTACGTGGGGGTACGGCTACTAGGACTACCCTAGTGCTAGTGACATGCTGCATCATTGTGTTTGTTCTGTTTTTTTAAAATTACCTAAGGCATGTTAGGTTAGTCCGGAATCTGTTTACCGTAGTTTGCAACGGGTTCTGACATGCCACTGCATGTGTGATGTGTGTTTCATTATCGTTGTATTATGATGTAAAATTTGGTGGTTCACATTACGTAATGCATTTCTTAGTTCTTATTTCTTATCGTTATATTAATTGCATGTGTGCTTTTTAATATTCTAGTGACATTAAAAGCTCCGAGGGCCATGTCCGTGCCCAGCAGAGGCCTAAGAGGGTCCGACGCCCAGCTGTGGACCGCTTATTTATACACTTCAACGTTCGCCTCTGATCACTCTCGTATTTTCCATTACAATCAATAGATGGTATGTTTATACTTCGATGCTCCATTACGACTAAGTACGATTCAAACTCGACATTATGTGCATGTCCAGTGAATACAAGTTTGGTACGAGACATACATACAAGTATAATACAACATTAACAATAATAAATGCGAATACATCTTAAACCGATGAACATCATATGTTATAGATCATGGCATGAAATCATCTAGGTCGTCATCCCAGTTGACAGATGGTGGTGCTGCAGATGGTGTAGTATGGCTCGACGAACCTCTCGGCTTTCCCTTTCTCTCTTTTCTGATTCTAGGTTCATGTACAGGAGGATGAACATCATGTGTTGGAGGCCATGGTTTGGGGGGCATGAAGTCATCCATGTCATCATCCCAGTTAACACAAGTTTGTGCTGCAGGTGGTGCAACATGACTTGACGAACTTCCGGGCATCTGTTCTTGCGCAGGCCAAGTACTATCACCCGAAGACCTTATCCGCCTCCTTCGTCTAGTTTGCGGCATAAGTCCACCACCGAAGATACATACCAATTTACGGAAATTTGGTATCGTTTTGTTAATCAACTCCGTGTCCTCGGGGTAATCCTAGCATATAATTAAAAAACAATGTTACTATTTCATAAATATGGATTCGAAATGACGGACGGGATTACAACTGAATGAGAGTTACCTTAATATGCATCTCATACACCTCTGGCCGCATCCATATCTTACAAGAACTTTGTAAGAATCCAATGATATTAGGATGATTCGCTAGTTCACATACTCTCATGTATATCTTCCGACGTTCTATCAGGTGTCCCTTTACATCTTGCGTCGTAATACCTCGAAATAATGTGAAATCTTTAAACTCTACTACTTTGGACAACACTATCTCTATCGTACCATCCGCTAACGGATCCAACTTCTTACTGATAACAAGATGGGTCATGATATCAAGTATTATACTAGATTTTTCTTCGGTCCATGAAAATCCTCCACAATTTGAGGCAGCCATTGCCTTATGCTGCAATATCAATAAGGCACTTTCATAATTCTATTCTAATTCATAATTAATTTTTTAAAAAAATTCTGTAATAGTACTGAAATTGTAATACTAAACGAGTGTTCTAAAACACCAAATTTAATACAGCTAATCCACTAATTAAATTAAATTGTTATACAATATCAATGGATTCATACGGAAGTTACCTGTAGATCAGGAGTACACAATTCGACAGAGCTTCGCCGCTTTTTTTCTCCTCACCCCTCTCTTTTGTTTCTGAATTTTTAGACTCAAATGACAAAGGGAATGGCGGCAAATGGTGGCCAGGGGTTAAAATAGGGGAGGGACCCTGTCGCCCCGCCAACAGGCCCCTGTCGCCCCTGGGGTGGTCGACAGGCCCCCCTTATTTTTTTTTTCTCCAGGGACTTCGTTGCAAATTTGAAGAAAAAAAATTACATTTGAGCCCTGTCGCCCCCCATAGGGCGACCGGGGTATATTTTGAAATTTTCCAAAACGGACATATATTTTTGAAATTTTATTTTTTTTAAATATAAAAAAGAAAAACCCGCCTGTTAGAAACATAAGCTGGGCTGTAACTAGACTGGTGACTTATATTCGTTTATTTGGGCCACAACAGCAGTCAACCCGCATCACATCTTTTTGTATTGTCCACGACAAGACCACGACTCATTGGTTTCTCATTTTAGACCATGTCACATCAAAAAATATCTTAGTATTTGGAAATATTAAATAAAGTTTAATTACAAAACTAATTGTAGAACCGTAGGGCTAAACTGTGGGACAAATTTAATGAGGTATATCAATTCATAATTAGCGGATGGTTATTGTAGCATCATTTTAGCAAATTATAGATTAATTATGCTCATTAGATTTGTCTCGTCAATTAGCATCCGTCTGTCAAAAAAAATTATAAACAAATTTTATTTAAAACTCTTAAATAGTAAGATTCCTTTTGATGTGATATGGGCTAAAAAAAAGTCCGTGGGAACCAAACATGGTTTCTACCTTACCTCCACCACCGTTATAAATAGTTTGTAGAAAAATACTCAGGATTAGCATTGATATCTCCATGTTAAACGAGAAAACTATAATATCCACCATTGATATCAAGTGATCTAGATTAACCCATAATGTATGATTAATAAGCAGCTATCAGAATTAAAATGATCTTCGTGGTAAGATTTCTAAATGAATTGGTTGCAAAAATAGTTTGATAAACAATCTACTATGAATATAATTAATTAATGATAATTTTCAGGGATATAAAATCCACCTTGAGAGTTTAGAGATCGAAATGACACGTTGAGACAAGTTTGGAGACATTATGATGCATCTTGAGAGTTTAGGATCCAAATAATACCTCCGGATAAGTTTAGAAATCTAAAAATATATTTTAAGAGTTTATTGATCTAGATGACACCTTGAGACAAGTTCGAGGACCGCTCATATATTTTACTCTATTGATAATCTACTTTTCTAGTTGTTAAGGTTTATCTATTTTGAGCGCTTATTAAGATTTAATTTGCCTAAACATTTCACCGCTGGCCAATATAAAGTTTATATAACAACATGTGTATGCTCTGTTCTACTTCTATTCAAACGTGTGCGAAGTTAGTTTATGCATTTAAAAGGCAGCCAAAATCTGGTCAAACCTATGTATTCAGCCTTAACCTGAAAATCGATCAAGTCTGAAAAACAGCCGGAACCCACCCCTTAGAAACTTGTTTTTCTCCAAACTTTGTTCATAAACTCTCCAAAATTCTTTCTGGAACATATATTCCTATGCTCAACCTTGAGATTAACAGAAAGTTTGACCATAATGTACCACATATTAGACCACGAAATCTAGCCAAAAGTTAAAAAAAAGAAGTCATTATTTGAACCTCTCTGAATTTTCAGCAAAAGGCACATTTTTCCCCAACTTTGGAGCTCAATATCATTCAAAACGTATGTTTTTCATTCAAGTGTCCTAACTGGAAAATGTCGAGGCTTGTTAGGGCTACAATGTTTATACAGATCAGGTTGCTCAGTTATACACGATTTCTTGGAGTTTTGGCAGATCCAACGCTGTCGTTTTGGAGCTGACGAACGGTGTCTGAAACTCTGAATCGACTCGTTCTTGTCGTTTTCTCCCTCTCGTTCTTGTCGCACGAACAGCTTGAGCATTGCCGCTGCCGGGTAACAACTGAGCATGACGAGTTGAGGAGGACGACGACGACCCCCAAATGCCACTCACCAGCCTGGTTGGCAGCCGCTCAGCAGAGCTTCGAAGCTTGCGACAGAAACCAGTCAGGTCGCAGAATTGAACGAACGACCAGTCGCGCCGCTGGTGCCTCCAAAGCTAACCACAAGCAGCTCTCGCCTCTCTGCTTCGCCGGTGCCAGCCAAGCACCGCGCGTCCGCGCCACGGCCCCGGCGTCCGACTCTATCTCCGACGATTGACAACTGACAAGGCAGAGGGCCTCTGCAAACTCCTTCGGCGATTCAGTCAATTTCGGTAGTAATATGAATTTCTGCAAACTAAGTACATATTAGTAGTAGTGTTACATCCGGTTCTAAGAATAAAATCGAATGCATAATTATATATATGCGAGCATCAAGTTTTTTACATATAATGACATTATAAGTGATAAGTGAATAATCAATAATAATATCGCAAAAAAAATAAATAAAACAATTAAAAGACTATCAGAGTTATACAGCTTATTCTGGAAATAAAGACTTCCAACTTCACAAGCAATCGATTAGGGGTTGCATACGCCTAGAACTCAGCATCATCTTCGAAAACTCCACAGCAGCTTTTTCTTCAGTAAGCATGGGTGAGTACATTTATGGTTGGTACTCAGCAAGGCCACAAAAAATAATCAGAATGTGATTTATATCCATCTTCAAGCATGTGAGGGTCCAAGCCGCTCTTGACCGTGAACACGACTAACCGGTTAGTTTTAACTATGCAGAGGTTGTACACTTTTACCACAATTCGTGTCCCCCTGTGTCGCCCGGGTTTGCAAGGCCCTTAAACACTTCCTTTGGTGAGTGGCGAGAGATTCACTGTGAGGCCCTTACAAAGACTCCCTATATGTAAGTGTTGATCCCTACATTTTCAGTACCTCAGAAGACACAACTTCCTTCACCGCTCCACCACACAAGCCCAAACACCACCAAACGAACCACCCCAACACCACATATAGTTCATCTAATTAATCAGCCAAGATCAGAGCCATTTAGTATTGTGGTTGTACTGTTTTTCTAGGTGGTTCTCCATGTTCCGATTAAACCAAATATTCTTGTAAATAAGCATAGATAGAAGTATAGTTAGGGTCATTTGCCTTTTTCCAACGAAAAGCTACTCCTACTGCTCTTCACTGCTCTTCAGCTCTGGCTCATACAAAGCTTCTTGATTCTTCAAGCTTCAAACAACGATCCTTCTACTCGAAGCAATCATCGAGCAAACATACAAAGCAAACAAGTACAACTAAGAACAATACAACAAAATAAAAGAAAGGCTATAAAAGAACGCACTAAAGGATAGGGTTCGCTACTACGATTACGAGAATGCAAGAAACACGGAAAACGGAGCTACAGTTGAAAAGAAACAACTATCGAAAGATTTGTATTATTATTGATCAAAAGAACTATTAACTTCATTTATTTTAATTAGAAACCACATGCAAAAGATATTTTAAAAATAAATACCTTTGATTCTAAGTAGCTCATATTATGTTTTCATTTGCAAAGTGAGGTAGAACTTAGTCTAAAAGAAACTTGTGAGAGCATCTAAGCGCACAACTTTATATGATCATTGTTGAACAAACAAATTAAACAAATACATTTGAGTTGATATTAATCAAGCTAACATTAATTATGAAAAAGCGGAGTAAACATCTAAATAGTTTTTAATCAGAAAAACTATTTGAGAGATTATTAATCAATTTAAATTTATAGTTAGTTTCAAAACAGGAACTACAGAACAATGGCACTACTAAATGATAGCTTATGCGAAAAAGAAACTAATGCAACAAGAACGGACTAAATCGGAGCTAAAACGTGAAAACTATGAGCAAAACGGGGTTTCAGGGGCTTAACTGCGAAAGTTTTGATAAAAAAGGGCTCTGAGTGAAGAAATCGAGGGCTAAAACAGAATTAAACCTAAGCTTTAGGGGTTAAAAGGCAAAACAGGGGTTCCTGGGCGGCGGGTACTATTTTATAGAAAGACAGGGGCTAAAACATAAAAGATAGGACTGCTTTGTAAATATTTTTGAACTAGCAAGGACTGTGGGTTGATTTCCTAAAAACTAAGGGTGTCTTTTGCAAAACATGCGAGGGTTCAGCGTGCTGGTTTGTTTGACTAGGGTCAGATTGAATCGGATCCACTGGATCTCGATCCGACGGTGCAGGGTGGGCGGCGGCGCTCGACGGCGAGCGGCGGCGGGGTCGCCGGAGCTACGCGATAACGCGTTTCCGGGCACGATTTAGATCACGGTTAGGCCTGCGAGCAAGCGCGCAAGATGGAGAAGCCAATTAGTTCCTCAGCTCGGCGAGACGGCGGCCAGACGGGGCGCGTGGCGGTGAGGGGCGGAACAGCGGCGACGGCGAGCCCAAGCGAGCGGAACAGAGGGAGAGAGGAGGGGAAAAGGGGTCGGCGAGCATCCTCACCACCACGCGAAGCTCCTGAGGAGGTCGAACTTGACGAGGTCGCAATGGAACGGGGGTGCGGCGTGCGACTCCGAGCTCCGGGCTCCAAGCTCCAATGGCGGAGGCGGGCTAGGGTTTGAGGGGGCAAGGTGGCGGCACAAGAAAAATAGGGTCCAAGGGGTCATGCGGCACGCTATAAAGGGCGGCTCCGGGCCTCGGCGTGCGGGCCCAGGACGGCACGGGAAGGTGTGCCCCAGCAGGACTCAGTTTGAGTCCAGGCCGAGCACGAGGTGGGGGACGACACCGACAGGTGGTCCCCACCTGGCGGCGAGAGAGGAAGGGAGAGGAGAGGGAGATGGCGGACTGGTCGGGAAAGAGGAGCTGGGCCGATGACGGGGTTTGGGCCGTGCGGGAAAAAGAGAAAAGGGGTGAGAGGAAGATTTGGGCAGTAGGTGGACTGCAAGAGAAGAAAAAGAAAGAGGGAGAAGGAGTGGGTTGGACTGAAAAGAGATAGGGGGAAAGAGAGATTTTGCATTTTTGAATAGAAGACCAAAACAAATTCAATTCAAATTCAATTTCAGTGAAATCAAATTTAAATTGAACAACAAGCAATAACAATGCAAAAGCAACATGAATGCAACACAAATAGAACAAACTTATTTAATTCAAAAAAACAATATATTTTTTCTTTTACACTAAATTCCCTGTAAATAAAACAAATGTTGGGAAAATTTTAAAATTATGAGAAAATTGTTTCTTATTTTTTTTCTTTTTAATCACATCCTGAAATTTAAAAATTTCAGGGTGTGACAAGTAGTAATATGAATTTTGTACAATGTAGAAATAAATGAGCTCTTTTCTATTGCAGATTCACTTGTAGATGCTTTGTAACCGGATAATATGAGAGTATATATTACCCAGAATAATGGGTATTACAACTACATAGGGTGTCATGCCTCCTGATATCCATGTTCCATATGACATGTTTGTCAAACAATACTAACATACGGTGAATTATTTGTTGGCTTTTGTTCACTCATCATGAGCTGCACGTTTTAACAAATACAGAGAAAATCTTCTTTGTGAATACAGAGAGAGGATTTCATGTTGGCACTAACTGTTAATATGCTGATGCAGATCCTTTTTTTAATGCTCTATTATTTATATCCTTTTATTTTGCTTTGAGGTGAACTGCTGTATAGAATTACTAGCACAAGTACATGGCAGAAGTTTCAGTTTCGCCTCTCTTGATTTCTACTCTTCTCTCTTATTATTGTTGCTGGCATACAATCTAAGCCCCCCTCCCTGTGTCCAGGTACATTCAGGTGGCAAGGTAGAGTTGAAGAGGAGAGGACGCTTGCACTGGACAAACAGGTAAAGAGCTTACATTTGAAATACATTATCTTTATTTTAGTGAGTAGTGCAAGAGCTGGTACAATGTGCATTATGTGATCCCATTGTATTGATCATTAGTGTCCTAGTTCCCCAACATCCCCTGAGACCGCCAGCCCTTCTCGGCCTTGCACGACCTCTGCGACCCCTTCCTCGCCCTCTGCCGGGAGGTCATGCCGCCCGTGTTCGGGCGCAAGCTTGACCTCAGCTCGATCGTTCATGGCGATTGACATCATCATTATGATCCTGCGCCCTCAACCACGCATGTGATGACTCACTGTAGTAACGGTACACACTCTCGGCTGGCTTTGATGGTTATACATGTGAATGAGTGCCCAAATTATTGGGTGAAACAATATATATTTAGGGTAATTGGCCATGTAATAGAGATTATATATTGTGTTGATATTGTCGTATCTGGCATGAGCAGTGTGTTGGATTATTGTGTATGTCTATTGATTTGCAGTGGGCACTGGTCGGTCGCGGGTGCGATTGTATAACATGAAGGCGTCGTGTTAGGTTAGGTTGCATTTCTTAATGCTGCATTTGGGAAGATGCCACGCAATTCATGGAAAGTGATAACTGTACAAATTATCTTTCTTGTTTGTTTGGTGAATTCAAATGCTTGTTATGTGTAAATTATCTTTCACGTATATGTGTTTGAGAATATGAATTTAAATTGCATTGATATATGGGTGTACACAGCGAGCGTGATTAGGTCTTTGTGCAATCAATCAATTCTTTTACCTCTAAAATGCATCCTAGCGTCAGCACGTGCACACTTACTAGTAGGAAACAATTAATTCATGCATGGATCATCCACAAATTTAATCTTTGTATGCTACTTTGAGTTTTTTTAGAAAGAATACATTGTCTGTAGAATATAATCCTATCAGAAGGACTGTATTGTAACTTTGTATTTTATTTTACATCCATATTGCTTACTGAAAGGACCTTTTTGTGAAAATATCTTTAGAAAAGACTGGGGCTGTAAAAATGCAATGGAAAAAAAAATCTCTGCCATCTGTCACAGAGGCTGCCCCGTCTCATCTCTCGATCTTTCCTCTCTTTCTCATCTCCTTTCTTTCCGGCGGACAGTGTATGAATAGGCACGCACAACGCAACGAGGCGAGGGGAGAACGACGCGGCAAGGAGGGGCATGGCGTGGCGGCCAGCGGGCGCGGTCGCGGCGAGCTCGTCGCTGCCTCGCTGGTCTACCGTGTGGAAGCTTGATGACGACGGCGAGCTCGTTGATGGTTTCAGCATTGACGCGCGCGAGAGAAGATGTAGTGCTCAATGTCGACTTCTGGAGGAGGGAGCATCGATCGATGGCGGCGAGTACTACGGGTGGCGGCGGTGATTCAATAACGCAAGGCAGGAAAGCATGGACTCATTTTACATCTGTGTGGGCGATGTTCGAGTCCGGCACAGTCTGGCGTATGGCGCGCGGGATTGGCCGTGGTGCTCACGGGCATGGATGGACCAAACACAGCGGGGACGGATGAACCAAAGGCAGAACGCACTAAGGATTTGTTCCTTGCTCTCTAGAAATAGGTATAGATAATTATGATCTAATAAAGAATATTGTGTAAATATGATAATTAATTTCTTATGGTCTTTCGCTAGCATTCCAGGCTGCCCTCACGGCAGCAGGTGGCCTCTCTGCGCCGCCAGACGTCCGCCTCGCGCAGCAGCTCGCCGGAACGCCACTGTGGTCTGGCCGTCTCTACTTTCCTCGCGCCTCCTCCCTCTCAGTCCCAACTCACCCTGCAAATGGGTTGGAAACCAAACTATACCCACGCCAATTCATTTTCATTATAGAAATTAATATTACACACTACTCCAAACCACCACCACAAACAAATCTAACTCAAACATTTCAGCACATGATGTAATAAACTATTAGCCAAACTATAGTTACAACCCAATAAGAACTCATTTCCTAAAAAACAAATTATAGTATAGATTTTGACACACTGTTTTGCATAGAGTAGCTGTTAGTTATACCGAGTCATCTCCAACAAATTTCAGTCAAGTTCGATAAAATTTTATAGTGTGAACGCAAGATTTTATTTCTAAGGTCCGACTCTTGATGTGGGACCCACGAATAATTCTAGCCACACTGCTTTGCACAAAGTAGCTGCTAGTCATACCGAGTCATCTCCAGCAACTTTTAGTCAATTTCGATAAAATTTTATAGTGTGAACGCGATGTTTTATTTCTAGGGTCCGGCTCTTGACGTAGGGACCCACGTGTAATTCTAGCCACGCTGCTTTACACAGAGTAGCTACTAGTCATATCGAGCCATCTCCAACAAATTTCAGTCAATTTCGATAAAATTTAATAGTATGAACGCGAGGTTTATTTTTAGGGTTCGGCTCTTGACGTGGGACCCATATGTAATTCATGCCACACTGCTTTGCACAGAGTAGCTCCTAGTCATACTGAGTCATCTCCAATAAATTTCAGTCAAGTTCGATAAAATTTTATAGTGTGAACACTAGGTTTTATTTCTAGGGTCCGGCTCTTGACATGGGATCCACTTGTAATTCCAGTCACACTGCTTTGCATAAAGTAGCTGCTAGTCATACTGAGCCATCTCTTAAAAATTTCAGTCAATTTCGATAAAATTTTATAATGTGAACGCGAGGTTTTATTTTTAAAGTCCGGCTCTTACGGGACCGACATTTATATACAATCACATTGTTTTACATAAAGAATCTATTTCAGCCCACTCCAATCCACTCCAATCCATATTTACATAGAACTCACTCCACCCCACCCCATTAGATAATATAACCCATTTGAATCCACTCAAACACAATCCATATCAAAACCCAATCCATTAGATCCCCATTTTAACTCAAACCATTAGCATCCCAGCTTGCATCCACCACCCCAAGCTTGCCTGGTAGCCGAAGCATCCGCATCTGTGGCACGTGTTATTTTGCCTGCAAGTTCATCATATAGAATATTACTTAGGTTTATATTGTTTTAGTTTCACTTTAACAATTTATTAACCATACCAGTAAAAGATTATGTTTATCATTTATTTCCAAAATTATTTATGTATATCGGTAGGCATTGAATCTGATATTAATGTATATTAGCATAGTGCACGTGTGTTGCTACGAGTAATATAATAAAGGGAAAAGTCTGGTGTACACCCTCGAATTGTCATAAAAGTCCGATTTCCAACCTTCAACCACGAAACCGGATAACAAAGGTCATCAAATTATTGAAAGTCTGGTGTACACCCTCAAACTGTCATAAAAGTCTGGTGTACACCCTTTGGTTTTTTAATCAAATGTTTTGGTGTTTTTAGATCTAATTAGAGTTTTTTTATTTTTTTAAAAAATTCGAAACCACCTTCGAAACCACCCAAAAGCCAAATTTGCCTAGTTTCAACAGTTGTGTCGGTACCCTGTAGCAGGGATACCCACTTCTATTGCAGCAAGGCAAGGCCCGCGTAGTTATCCGTAACCACGCGGTAAAGGACGGAGCAGCCGGGCCCCACGGGTCAGGCCCTTACCTCACCGGGCCAACGGCCCCGGACCCGCTCCCCGCTTGGGGATGGGTCCGGAGACGCCACGTGTCCCTGAGGAAGGGAAGTCCGAGCTGACAGCCGAGGCCTCGGACCCCCATAGGGGTCCCGGACCTCCGACGTCCATCCAGATCTCCCACGCGGTAGACCCAGCATACCACCAAGGGGGTCTGGAGCCGCCACGTGTCCCGCAGGCGCGGGCGAAGGCTCGAGCCCGAGTCTTCCGCTGGAAGACTCTCCCACTCACCGCATTCAATGAGGGTGGTTGAGGCGTGCTCTGCCGCCGTGGCACTCGGGGCAGTCTTTGTCAGGCCTCACTGTGGACCGCGTATTACCAAGGTATACAGTGCAGCCGCCTGCGCCGCACCCACGCAGAGTCCGTCTGCCGCATTAATTGGATACGACGGCATGACACTTTTTCATCATGCCGCCTACGCCGCAAGCTACGTGGCCCGTTCAGCTACGTGGCAGGCGACGCTGCTAGCTACGCCTGGCGCCGCTCCGACAAGACAGCGCCTGAACATGCTGAACGGGGGATTCCAGGAGCAGGCAAGGTAATCCAGGAGAGAGATCTCCCTCGTCTGCGATGCCATAATGTATGAGCAGTATGTTATTTTGTACTATGTCGATGGGCCCATCTGTCGGGGACCCAACGGCCATGTATGCGCCTCCCTTGAGATACAAAAGGGAGGCGCTCGCTGTGCACAACGGGCACACTAGAACACTCACACGGGGATACATGCTCTCGCAGACTCTCTCGAGGCAAGACAATACAACACACAGTGGACGTAGGGTATTACGCTCTGGCGGCCCGAACCACTCTAATCCTGCTGTGTTCATTGTGTTCTTGAGCAAGATCGAACTAGTCGCTAGCTAACCCCTGAGTACTCACCCTCTAGGCTTAGGCGGGTGTATTCCGCCACCCGGCTGTGGTTTGCCACACCACGACATTTGGCGCGCCAGGTAGGGGGTACGTTTAGCTGGTTTTCAGTTCATCTCTTGCTCGTTTCCATGGTTCGAGTGGACGACATGGAGGTGACGGAGGGTGTGGCGTCCTCCACGCCACACGCCTCGCGCGTTCCTGCTCCAGGGGCAACCGTGCCCGTGGAGCAGCTACGAATGGCGGTAGCGCACGCTGCTCGCCGGCAAGAGTCAGGGCGCCCGTCAAGGGCCCCCTCACAAGCTGCGAGCGGCGGAGCGTTGGCGGCGGCTAGAGAGTTGCTTCGCAACCCTCCGGCTGCTGCAGCCTCGTCGGACGCCCTGAGGTAGTGGCGGGACGACGTTTACCGTCTCCTTCATCTGGCTCAGGCCCCCCCAGTTCTGCAAGGACTGGGCAACGACCTCCGCCTGGCAATGCGGTGGTGCCATACCACCAACGCCAAGGCGGAGCGTCGGCATCTGTGTGCTCCCCCACAGTGAGGGGTGCACGAACAGAAGACCTACGGGCGGAGCTCAACCGCAGGCGCGCGGGTGAGGACGCCCGCATCTCCGTGGAGAGGGCACGCGAGCGCCGTCTCAACATTGAGGGCCGCAACCTCAACGCCGACTTGGACTTGGTGGCACCCAAGCCTCCGGTGAACGCTCGGATACAGTCGGGCGCCCCGGTGGCCGGGGTGGGCTGTGCTGCGTTGGCGGAGCACCTCCGCGCAGTGGCATGGCCATCCAAGTTCTGCCCGCACCTGCCGGAGAAGTACGACGGTACCACTAACCCGTCGGAATTCCTACAGGTGTATGTTACCGCCATCACAGCAGCTGGTGGTAATGACGCCGTCATGGCGAGCTACTTTCATGTAGCCTTGTCTGGGCCAGCCCGGACGTGGCTCATGAACCTTACTCCTGGGACGATCCAGTCTTGGGAGGAGCTCTGTGCGAGGTTCATTGGGAACTTCGCTAGTGCGTACCAGCAGCATGGTGCGGAGGGCACCTCCACGCCGTGAGGCAGAAACCCGGAGAGACGCTACGGGCATTTATCTCGCGCTTCACCAAGGTACGGGGTACCATTCCTCATATCTCCGATGCATCTATTATCACTGCTTTCCGACAGGGGGTACGTGATGTGAAGATGCTCGAGAAGCTGGTGACGCACGAGGTGGAAAGCATTACCACGCTTTTCTCCCTGGCAGACAAGTGTGCCAGGGCCGCTGAGGGCCGCGCATGGCACTCAGCCCCCCAAGACGGAGACACCAAAGCTGGTGGCTCCGGTGCTACCACCCAAGGCGGTGGCAAGAAGAAGAAGAACAAGAACCGGAGTCGCGGGGAGCCGCAACCCAGCGGCCCAGCCGGTGCAGCAGCGGCACCAGCCGCTGCGGCAGCGACTGGGGGCCAGAACGCGCATGGCAAGCGTCCACGCCCGCAGGGTGGCAGCGGAGGTTCATGCCCGGTGTATCCCACCGCGCGCCACAGCACCGCTGACTGCCGCGAGATCCATAAGCTCGCCAAGCGGGTCAATGGGCGGCATGAGCAGTCCTCCAAGGATGGCTCACCCCCTCCTCGACAACGGCCTAGCAAGGAAAAGGCCTCCAACAGCGGGGCCGCGGCCGGGGAGAAGGAGCTGGGGTACCAATCCCCCGCTCAGGAGCTGAAGGGCGTGTACCACGACGACAACTCCGACTCCGACAACGACGACCGCCGTAAGAAGCTGTACGTAATGTACGGCGGAAGCTGGGAGCTTGTCTCCCGGCGGGATGTGAAGACCCTTCGCCGAGAGGTCCTTTTGGTGAAGCCGGGGGTCCCGAAGGCGGCACCGCACCAAAGGTGGATGAACACCACCATTTCTTTCGGGCCATCTGACTACCCGGAGAATATGGCTGGGGCCGGTGTACTACCTCTAGTTACCACCCCTGTCATATCCAACGTGAGGCTCTATCACGTGCTGATCAACGGTGGGGCCGGCCTAAACGTCATCAGCTATGCAACATTCAAACAGCTGCAGATCCCGGAGTCCAAGCTGACTCCATCTCGCCCATTCTCCGGAGTGGGCCCACATCCGGTGTTCCCTCTGGGGAGCATCACAATGCCGGTCACGTTCGGGACCGAGGAGAACATCCGCACAAAGAGCGTTCAGTTCGATGTTGCGGAGGTGAACCTCCCGTTCAATGCCATCATTGGCCGGCCGGCTCTCTACCACTTCATGGCCATTGCCCATTATGGGTATTTGGTCTTGAAGATGCCTTCCCCTGCTGGTGTCCTCACCGTGCGGGGTGACCGCACCGCTGCCGTCGCCGCAGTTGAGAGACTGCATGCTCTGGCGGCAGAGGCTGCACGTTCCGAGGAGGATCCATCCACCTCGCAACCCAGGGCACCTGCAAAGGCACCTAAGGTTCAGCCGTCTGATCCGGACGATGTTCCCGTGAAGACGGTCCAGATCGGAGCGGACTCCACCAGGACCACCCGCATCACGGGAAACCTGGAGGACAAATAGGAAGACGCGCTCATCACTTTCCTCCGGGCAAATGTGGACGTGTTCGCCTGGGAACCGTCACAGATGCCCGGGATCCCCAGGAAAGTGATCGAGCACAATTTGAGGATCTACCCCGACGCCACGCTGGTGCGCCAGAAGCCTCGGAAGCAGTTTGTGGAGCGGCAGAACTTCATCCGTGAAGAAGTCCGCAAGCTCCTGCATGCTGGCTTCATCGAGGAGGTCCACCACCCCGAGTGGTTGGCCAACACGATCGTCGTCCCAAAGGCTAACGGGAAGCTTCGGATGTGCATCGACTACACCAGCCTCAACAAGGCATGTCCTAGAGACCCCAATCTTCTTCCACGTATCGATCAGATCGTGGACTCCACCTCCGGGTGCGACCTTTTGTCTTTCCTAGATGCATACTCTGGTTTCCACCAGATTCAGATGTCTAGAGAGGATAGGAAGCATACTGCTTTTGTAACAGTAGATGGGCTTTATTGCTATATTGTCATGCCATATGGTCTACGGAATGCCTTACCCACGTTTGTACGAGCTATGAACAAAACTTTCTGTAATCTAGTCAAAGATATTGTTGAGGTGTATGTTGATGACGTTGTGGTCAAGACCAAGGTAGGGTCCACACTAGTTGAAGACCTATCCCTCGTCTTCGACCGGCTGCGCACCACGCGCACGAAGCTGAATCCCGAGAAGTGCATCTTTGGCGTCTCGGCAGGGAAGCTGCTGGGTTTCCTGGTCTCACATCGAGGCATCGAGGCAAACCCAGCCAAGATCAAGGCGATCGAAGCGATGAGGCCTCCTGGCCACATCAAGGACGTCCAGAAGCTTTCTGGATCTCTCGCCACTCTTAGCCACTTCATATCGAGGCTGGCTAAGAGGGCCCTCCCCTTCTTCAAGCTATTAAGGAGGTCCGGTCCATTTTCTTGGACCGAAGAGGCTGAACAAGCCTTTCAGAAACTGAAGCAACATCTCACCTCACTGCCAGTATTGGTGGCTCCAGAGCCGGGTGAGACGTTGTTTCTGTATCTTGCTACGTCTGCGGAGGCGGTCAGCATGGTGCTGGTCACCGAGAGGACGGAGCAAGCTCGCCAGGGGGACGCCAGGGTCTCCCCGGCTAAGGATGGTGAGCTGGACCCCGGACACGGGGACCCGTCAGCCTCACCTCTGCCTGAGGGTCTGGACCCCTGACAAGGGGGTTCGGAGGAGCCTCATCCCAGTGGGAACCCAGAACCGCTGGGGCCCAAGGACCTGGCATGGTTGATAAGGGCGAGCCGGACCTGGTCACCAAGGCCCGGACCATCCAAAAGCCAGTCTACTACGTCAGCGAAGTCCTCCACGAGGTGAAGACCTGGTATCTTGAGACGCATAAGCTTATCTATGCGATACTTATTGCGTCCAGGAAACTGCGCCACTTCTTTCAGGCACACCGAGTTGTCGTAGTGACCTCTTACCCGTTAAGAGCGATCCTGCACAACTCCAACGCCACGGGCAACATCGCCAAGTGGGCGCAGAGCTGGCTGAGTTCCAGCTGGACTTCCAGCCTCGCCATGTAGTCAAAAGCTAGATCCTGGCTGATTTTATAGCGGAGTGGACTCCTTCCCCAAGCAACTCTGGGGGCCCGGACTTCAACGCCGGACCCCCGGAGCCAGAAATCAGGACACCAGTCTTCACCGAGCCCCACTAGACACTCTTCTTCGACGGGTCCGTCCGCAAGAAGTGGGCTGGAGCTGGTGTGGTCCTCAACGACCCAAATGGAGATCAGCTGAAGTACATGGTGCACCTTGAGTTCAAGGCCACAAACAACATGGCGGAGTACGAAGCCCTGATCTTTGGCCTGACACAAGCCCTGTCTCTCGGGGTCCGGCAGCTTCTGGTGAAGGGAGACTCTCAGCTAATCATCAAGCAGGTCCGAGGGGATTGCAGCTACAACAATCCTCAGCTCGCAGCATACCTCATCCATGTGAGGAAGCTCGAGAAGGACTTCGACGCCTTGGAACTGCAACATGTTCCCCGCGAACTCAACTCAGCAGCAGATGACCTCTCCGCGAGAGCATCTACCTGGGCATCCGTGCCCGAGGGCGTCTTCGAAAGACGGTTGCTGAGACCTACCGCCCAGCCTGCCGAGCTGGGTGAAGGGGATCAAGCTAGCACCTCGAAGCTAGCGGTCCCGGCGGCATACCACCTGTGGTGCGCGCTCTGGGTTGTGAGCTCTGTCGAGGATCCTGGAGACCTCGTGGAGTCACCCCCACCTGCTCAGGGAAGCCCCGATGCATGGATCTCCGAGATCCAGGGCTACCTGAAAGACAACGTCCTCCCTGATGACGATGTGTCCGCTGAGCGCATAGTCCGATTGGTTAAACGCTACGCAGTGGTAGAAGGGGATCTCTACCGCCGTGGTGCCAATGGTATCCTCATGCGGTGCATTTCCCAGGGAGAGGGCCGCGATTTGCTCGCGGAGATCCATGGAGGCGAGTGCGGAAGTCATTCCTCATCTCGCACGCTTGTTGGCAAGGCCTTTCGGCATGGCTTCTACTTGCCGACAGCACTCCAGGATGCGGCTGAGCTGGTAAAGTCCTGCAAAGCATACCAGTTCCATGCAAAGCAAATACATGTAAAGTCCTGCGGCATGGCTATATTAGCATGTACAACAAGTCCAGAAAAGAAATATATGGACGATGTATTTTTCGTCATCGTCCCTGAGCAATTCTGGGCATTGGGAATGTTTCTTGGTACGCAAGCTTTACCAAGAAACATGGGGGCATATGTTGACACTCAAAATTGGCATGACCTAAAGCAAGCAAAGTAAAGGCCAGAATAACCAATTCGATACTAATTTCTATTATTTTGCAAGTTTGGCATGTATGACCTTTGTGCAGGATATGGAGATCGTTTTGGGATATTTTGGACATGATTTCATCAATGAGGCAAAGAAGTATTCAAAACAGCATCAAGATGAGGTCAAATCATGAGTTTTAGTGCACCAAGATGAAGCCCTCGTCGAGACGATCGAAACGAATATATGGATCGCCTAATTTGGAGCCCAGACATAGGAGATATGGCACTTGGAAGTTTCCCGGTTTGACCGGATTTGGTCACCGGTCTGACCGGTTTTGGATGATGTGCACCTTGATAAATCCGGTCTGACCGGTTTTGGTGACCGGTCTGACCAGTTTTGGGCAGATTAGTCCGAATTAGAGTTGTAAGTTGATTCTAGGTCGGTTTTTAACATGCACTACTAGAAAAACGGGCCTTGGGCACCGGCTGAGAAGGGCTAAAGGCACCGGTTTCCCAACCGGTGCCCCGCAACCGCGACCAATGACCTCGCCTTAAGACGCCGGGTTTTTCAACCGGTGCCCTAGGCTTCCATTGGTACCGGTTGGAAAGACCAGCCGGTACCAAAGAGGCAGCCACGCTGACGTAAGGTGGCAGCCCCTATGGTACCGGTTGGTATTTCTAACCGGTACCAATGACCTTTTCCCTTTTTTTCCCAAATCCAGTTTTATTTGTTATATTTATTACTTTTTATTCTTTTATAATTGCTAAACGCACTCAAGCTCTACAATACTATACGTTCATTGGTCGTTCGTGTTCGTTTTCAGAGAATATTTGAAACTAACTAAAAGTGAAAAGCGAGCATATAATTAAGCTAATTAGATGAACTAATATATTTACAAATTTACAAACATCAAGGCATAATGTTTAAAAATATTTACAAATGTACAAGTCATGTTAGCAGTCCAACTACTAGTCCTCTCAGGAGGTCGATGGAAGTCCTCTATAGATGTGACCGTCGTGGTAGAACTCGCCTCTAGGATCCAAGATCTCATTCAAAATGAATCCGGCAAGCTGCTGGCACACGGCGTTGATCCGATCAGTAGAGTAACATTCATCCCCCATTTGAGACATCTTTCATTTAGGAAAAAAGGATTAACATCATGTGCGTTAGTACAATTATGAAAATATACTAGTGAACGGTTTGGACGTACTCTTGTTTCTTCATCAGTAGCCTTCCCGCATGGAGTCATGATGTGCAAGTAGTCGCATACGTAGTACCCGCACCAATTAGTTCCTTGTTGTTGTCTCGCACACTTAAGGAGAAACAAATAAATTACTCAATTTATATAACAATTTGGGATTATATACTTAACTAGACAAATCTTTATGAATGAACATACCGGATAATCCATGTTAACGTTCAGTTCGGGCCTCCATTGACCACATCGTTTGTTATTTTTCACAAATTTTTTTCCAAACCCTGCGCTCAAAGTTAAGTTTGATATTCAGGAATTGTTATTAACAGAAAAAGGATTTGATTGTGCAAACTGAACTTACCTGTTCAAGGGGTCTATGATATGTTGGATTGCGGACTTTGGATTTCTCATTGAGTCAAAGACTATAAGATTGCCGGTCTCTACGGAAAGTATGAGTAAAATCCAATGATAACTGCAGATATAGATAGGATATATACATAAATGTATTAGACAACTTAGTATTTATTTAGTAATATAATAGAGGATTGAGTCGACCAAGGCTTACCCAAAGTTGTATGGTATGAATATATAGGATTTGTAACTTTGCCTAGTCAACGAATCGTACATGTTTTCGCACGTTTCCTTGTAACTTTCGTTGATCAATTTCTGGTTGACTAGCAAAGGAGACATGAAGCCGATCTGATGGTGCCATCCATGTTTTCGGCTTCTTTGGGTCTCTTGTCTAAACGATGCAATAGAAATATAATTATGTTCTTGTTAACAAAAAGTATTAATGTAGAGGTAAGTGATACTTACAAAACCCAAATGGTGATGATAGAGGCGTCGAGGGCTTGTCGATGGTAAATGTGATATAAATTTTGGAAGTACACCCAGAAGTCGTCCTCCCCGCGGAAGAAATCATGGTCACGATACTTGACTCCAAACATTTTCCCTTCATCTTTCGCCATTCGCAGGTACCATCTATGCAAATTGAACATCTGCGTGCCTAGACTTTTCTCCTCTTCCTCAGTGACAAAAGGTTTTCCATGCTGGAATGGAGTAATAGTGCGAGCGACAGGGATTTTTGCCTCCACATGCCCCGTTGCCTCCTCTAGCGTTAATCCAGATTCAGAAATAAATATTGCGGCCTGTAGGTCCGCCTGTGGAGTTGTACGTCCGTCGGGTGTAGGAGTGGCAACCCTGGCACCCAGAGGGGCTCGAGTTCTTTTTGTTGTGTGCCAAGCTGAGGAATAGTCTTGCCACATTTTTTCTTCAGATTTCTCACCTTGTGTGCCTTTGTCAGAGTACGATCATAGTCCGCGGGTAAGCTTTTCGGTTTTGGTGGGTTGTCTAGGTTTGCGAGAAGCTTTTTCCCTAGTTCTAGAGGTACCTTTTCCCTCGGCGGGGGGACTAGGCTTCAATTGTTCTTTTATATATCGAGCAGTCTCCTCTTCCAACTCCTCAGCGGTTTTGTCGTAGGTTAATTGTCTTTCGACCGTTTTCTGCTTCTTCTTTGAGGGTCCAGCCGCTGGGAGGGATGCTGGCTTTTTCTTTCCCTTTTCTGGTGCAGGAGGAGTTGGAGTACTCGTGGCCCTTTGCGCCAGCGGAGACGGTGGTGAAGGAGGTGGCAGTGGGGACGGCGGTGAGGTAGTCCGCGGAGACGGGCGATCAGTCTGCACGGGAGCCGTTGTGCTTGCAGTAAGTTTAATGTCGGCCTTGCACCATAGAACGACCCCGTGCAGTGCGTCTCCCAATGTCTTCTCTCCATCCCCTCCAACGAAGTCGAGCTCAAGATCCTCATTGTTTCCAACAATCTACTCGACTGTGACGGATGTGTAGCCAGGGGGTATCGGCCTTCCATGAATTGTAGTAGAAGGATTCAGGGGCAGGGCTGACCCGTATGCGACATGAATGGATATATTTCTTGCTCGCACATGAAGCTCGCACGGTGTCGGCATGGTGACATCATCCACTGGATACCTCTGGTCATCTACCGTCGTTGGCTCAATCTGGGGTTGCTTTTCCGCTTGTACGTCGGGCGCCGCTGTGGATGCACAGCTGCTGCGTCGCTGAGAGGCCGGGCTTATCATAACATCTGGGTGCGACCCAGCAGTGCCCCTTTGGCTCAGAGCTAGCTGCACCGCCTCATTGACCCTGGCGTCCATCTGAGATTCCAAGGACGCAACCTTCTTGTTCATCTTTTCTTCTATGGCACGAAGTTTCTCTTCCTGTTCGGCTCTGCTCTTTCGGTGAGTCTTGTAAGAGGGATCTCCAGCCCAAGCAACTTTCCATGTGACCACGCCGATGCCGCTGGCTTGTCCAGGGTGTTCCGGATTCTTTAATGCCCTTGTCAGCTCATCATTCTCCCTTTGAGGATGGAATGTTCCTTGTTGAGTCTCATCTATTGCAGCGACTAGATCGCGGGACACTTCTTGCATATGCTCGGGCACGACCAAATTTCCATCCAACTGGTTTAGTGTCACGCCATTAGCAAATAACCACCACTTAGATCTATCCGGCCAATCCCAAGTCGTCGGCCTGATGCCTCTATCCATAAGGTCCTGCTCCATATTCTGCCATTTTTTAACTGACTTCTTGTACCCGGCAGCCCCAAGGTGGTGGATGTACTTCTTATTTGATGCATTCACCTTTGCTTGTTCGGATTTTTTTTGGGCTTCCTCTGATAGTTTGTATTGTTTGAACTCCTCCCAGTATGGTTTAACCTGAGGAAGATCGTCCCAGTTCGGCTCCTTATCCTTCTTGATGTAATTGGTGTACAACTTCTTCTTGAAAGTTGCAAAGGCAAGGGCCATCTTTCTCAAGGCACATTTCTTCACAAGTTCTTGGTCAACTCCTTCAGAAAGAGTGAACATATCCTTGAGTTCTGCCCATAGCATTTCTTTCTGATGTGTAGGCACGGCGTGTTGCTGTTCTTCGTGTTTGGTCGTTTTCCATAGTCTTGTGGTGATCGGAATTCTTGCCCGAACAATAACCCCACATTGGTTGACAAATTTTGTGCTAGCATCCTCTGGAGCACTTGGACAGCCCTCCGCGTCCACTTCTGTGACGACCGGTCTTACCTCCATTTTCTTGGTTGGCCTGCATCTCCCTTTTGACTGGCTCAACGAAGTCGATGCAGAGGTCGACTAAATTACAGAAAAGATATGTTAATCGCAAAACTAATCTACCGAAGTCACCATGCATATAGTTTTAAGATTTGTACTGGAACATGTTGCTGTTGATTGGGCGGCGACGCAAAGTCATCATCTTCTTCATCGGCATCTCCAGACATATTTAGGAACGAATCAGCTGTCCGAGCATCTTCTTCAGCGATTGGCTAGGTGGTGTTGGCCCTCGTATCTTCGTTTATTGCGTCTAACATGTATTGCCCGGCGGCCTGCTCATCACCGAAGGGGTCCATCCTTAACTGAAACCGTAAAAATGTGTTAGAGTATGTGTCCATCCTTAAATGAAGCAGGAGAATTCAATTCTTTGAACGAATATGCATGTTTGAGAGAGAGAGTGTGTGTGTATGTTAGAGGGACAAAGAAAGAGAGAGAGATTTAGTGAGTGTGTGTGTGTGTGTCTGTGTGTGTTAGTGTGAGTGTGTGTGTGTTAGAGTGTATTAGAGAGAGAGAGAGAGAGAGAGAGTGTGTGTGTGTGTCGTGGAACGGGGTCGAGGAACCGGGTCGAGGAACGGGGTTGAGGGTCGAGGTCGAGAGTTGAGGGTCGAGGTCGAGAGTTGAGTGTCAAGGGATGGCGAATGCGTGAGTTAGAGAGCGAATACGAAATTACTCGTCGTCGTTACTCATCGTCGTTACTCGTCGTTACTCGTCGTCGTTACTCGTCATCGTTACACGAGTTACATGATAAATACATGAGTTACAGAAATACATGATGAATACATAAATACAAGCATTATTCACTCTCTATTTAAATACATGATTAAATAAAGTCTCTCTAATAACTAAATTCTATAACTAAATTATGCACTATATATAAAGGATATAAAGTGGCTAGGAAAGTCCTTATAGGCGTACAGTATTAAAATGCAGTATGAAAATGTATTTAAAGTGATAGGTGTTGTTCATGTTATACTTTCCTTCCTCAAACTGCTCCTGCTGCTCAAACTGCTCAGAAGATGGCTGCTCCGGGTACTGGTACTGGGGCTACTCAGATGGATCAACGTCTACTCACGAACACATGACCAAAAACAATACACAACATAAACATACATGCAAACAATAGCAAAAACTAAGAAACAATACAACAATACATGAAAATAGCAACGAAAACTATGCTAGAACTATTCTACGCGTTACAACGATCGCGTGGACATAAAGAACGCCTAAAACGGAGCTAGAACGTGAAAACTTCGCTTAAAACAAGATCCAGGGGCTAAACTGTAAGAAAAACAGAGTTTCTGGGGGTTTTCTGCAAAAACCGAGGACCTAAACATAAATAAACCTTAGATTTGGGGTCTAACCCGCAAAAAGGCAAGGGCTGGATGGCGGGTTTGATTTCTAAGAAGTTCAGGGGGGTCCATGCAAAGTTCTGGGCCTAACTGGAAATAGTTTTGAATGCGCCTGGACTGCGGGTTTATTCAGAGAAAACATAGGGGCTCTTTAACAAAAGTGGCAGTGCGAAGGGGTACGCGCGGATCTGATCCATTGGATCACGATCCCGCGGCTCAGATTAAAAACGTTCGCGATCTAATCTGGTGCGCTAAACTCAGATCGGGCGGCCCAAGGCCAAAGGGCGCGCGGGGGCGGCGGCGCGGCTCGCCGGAGCTCTGCCCCGTGGCGGCGCTCGACCGGAGTTTGGCATTTCCGGGGTTCCAGGGCTCGGTTTGAGTCGTGGTTTGGCCCAGGAGGTTCATCATGCCACGCGTGATTCACCTGAGGCAACATCTGTGCACGGGAAGGCTCGGAGCGAGCTGCTCAGCGGTGATGGCGGCGCTGCGGCATAGGAAACGCCGGCGAGCATGGTCGGGGCACCTAGGGTGCGCCACAAGCGAAGGTATCTAGTGCAAAAGGATGGCAGGGGCTTGGGGGGCTTACCGAGGCTCGAAATCGAGCAAGGCGGCCGTGCAGGGGCGGAGGCGTCGAAGGCGAGCGGCGAGGGCGGTGCGGTGCCCGTGGACGAGTCGATGCAGGGGTCCTCCGGGACTCTGGGCTCCACGGGAAGCTTCGGGGTCGAGCTGCGAAGCCGGTGGATGGGTCAGGGAGGTCGGAATCGCGCCGGCAACGTGGAATTTCATGGGCGGAGCACTTACCGGCGGCGGCACGGGCTAGAGCGGAGGAGAGGCGGGGGCCACCGGCGCGGGCGGACGACACCGGACCGAGCGCAGAGAGGAAGAGGCGGCGGCGCGACGATGTGGCAGCGGCGGCACGACTATGCGACGGTGCGTGCGCGGAGATGGAGGGCGGCGGCGGTCGACCGGAGGAAGGTGATGAGCAGTAGTGATTTGGGAGGAAGAAGGCAATGGCTTTATACTCGTGGCCAAGGGTACCGGGTAAAAAATCCAACCGGTGCCTTAGGCAGGCCTTAGGTACCGGTTGCATCTACAACCGGTGCCTTAGGCGAGGCCTTAGGTACCGGGTCTCCGCACAAACGGTGCCTAAGGGCCCAACGGGCGGGAAATGAAAAGACCCTATGGTGGTGGATATCCAAAACCGGTACCTTTGGCCATTTAAAATTCACTTTTCACAAATCTTTGACCCAGTTTGAACGGAATTCTTCAGTATCTCAATGGTAACACTCGGTAATTTGGGCTCCGCGGCCACGGTTCGACTCCCGCGCGACGCCCCACTTTTTTTTTACCCAAATAGGACACTAAGGTACCGGTTGGATTTTCCAACCGGTACCAAAGGTTCTCTTTTCTTTTCCCTTTTCTTTTTCTCTTGTAAATCTATTAATTGCCTCATAATTCATAATAAATCTGATAATTGCCTAGAAAATCTGATAATTATCTAATAATTTAAATAATTGACTAATAGTTAAAATAATTGTCTAATAAATTTGGTATTTGCTAAATAAATTTATTAACTGCCTAGTAAATCATTCAACTAAGAAAATATTAACTATGGTTTTAGGTGCACAATAATAAATCGTTTAAATGTGTTATTTGCTCAATAATTTTAATTACTACATAATAAATCATTTAGGTGCATAACTAATTATTTTAATTACATAATAAATCAAATAATTGCATAATAAATTATTTAAATGCAAAATAATTCTAAATACTACATGATAAATAATTTAGGTGCATAACTAATCATTTTAATTTCATGATAAATCAAATAATTGCATAATAATTCATTTAATTGTCCAATAAATCAATTCATTGCATAAGAAATCTAATAATGTTCACAGAAAATATTACAAGACATAATCATTCAACTAAGAAAATATTAATGATGGTTCGCTTTACAATCGTCCCTTCATTATGATCATGACGTGCGTACGGAGCCTCCTCTTCGGCTAAAAGAATACTTGTGTCAACCTCCACTGCTAACGGAGTCATATCTTCAACCTTATTGTATTCTTCTTCATCTGTGACATCGTCGACTCCCACAATTTTTCTTTTTCCTGCCAGAACAATATGGCGCTTTGCCTCATCTCCGGCACCTACAAAACTTGATTTATTCCTGGTCTTGTCCTTTCTCATTTTGCTAGACATGTCCTGCACATAGAAAACTTGAGTGACATCTTTAGCTAGGACGAATGGTTCGTCTCGATAGCCAAGCTCTTTGAAGTCTACCGTTGTCATTCCGTACTCGTCGATATCGACACCTTTTCCTATGAGTTTAACCCATCGATAACGAAATAGAGGTATCTTCAATGGACCATAGTCGAGTTCACAGATCTCTTCAATGTAACCAAAATATGAGTTCGTTTGGCCACTAGAGTCGGTGGCATCTATACGGACACCACTATTTTGATTGGTGCTCTTGTTATCTTGGGCTCTTGTATAAAATGTGTAACCATTAATTTCATATCCTTGGTACATCAGGATTGAATTTGCCGGACCCCTGGCTAGCCAAGCTAGCTGTTCATGAATCTCATCGTTGGCCATGACTTCCTTCTGCAACCAGGTGGCGAATGTATCGTTATGATGTTTTGTAATCCATGTCTCAGATCTCAAAGGGTATATACTTCGCACAATTTGCATGTGCTCCTCCATGTATGGAGCCACCAGGGCTGATTGTTGCAGAACTGTGAGGTGTGCTTTGCTCAACGTGGCATGATCTGTGGCATTTACTGATCTTCTTCCAAGTGTGCCCTTTCCAATCAGCCGCCCCTCATGACGTGATACTGGAATCCCAATTGGGCAGAGTTCTTCCACATAGTCAACACAAAATTCAATGACCTCCGCTGTGACGTAACCCTTCGCAATGCTTCCTTCTGGACAAGCCCAATTACGAACGTATTTCTTTAGGACTGCAAAGTATCGTTCAAAATGGAACATATTATGAAGGAAAACAGGACCGAGAATACCAATCTCTTTGACCAGGTGAACTAGAAGATGCGTCATAATATTGAAGAATGATGGAGGAAATATCATTTCAAGACTGACTAAACTTTGGACAACATCCTCTTGTAGCCTGCTTAAACTCGATGGATCGATTGCCTTCTGAGAAATTGTGTTGAGAAATGCGCATAGCTTTATGATTGTTGCTCGAACATTAGCTGGTAGAATACCTCTAAGTGCAACTGGAATCAATTGCATCATCAACACGTGACAGTCATGGGACTTTGCGTGTGCGAATTTCTTCTCTTTCAAGTTCAGTAGCCTCTTTATATTCGAAGAGTAGCCTGATGCGACCTTGATACTGTTCAAACAGTCGAACATACTTTGCTTCTCTTCCTTACTAAGAGTGTAGCACGCAGGACCTAGATAATGACGTCATTTATCCCTTTTTTCTGGATGTAGGGCGGCCCGTTGTTTCATACGTTGAAGATCTTGCCGTGCTTCTAATGTATCCTTTGGCTTACCGTAGACACCAAGGAAGCCTAGAGGGTTCACACAAAGATTTTTTGTTAGGTGCATCACATCAATTGCGTGGCGGACGTCTAAGACTTCCCAATAAGGTAACTCCCAAAAAATACTCTTCTTCTTCCACATAGGTGCACGTCCGTCATCACTCTACACTGATCTGTTGTTGGGTCCTTTTCCGAATACTACTTTTATATCTTTGACCATTTCAAACACCATTTTCCCACAACGGTGCCTAGGCTTGGTACGATGATCTGCCTTTCCATCGTAGTGAGCATGCCTCCTCCTTAATGGGTGCTTGATCGGAAGAAATCGACGATGACCCATATACACGATCTTCCTATAGTGCTTGAGGTACATGCTGTCGGTTTCTTCTAAACAATGGGTGCATGCCCTATAACCCTTATTGGATTGTCCGGAGAGGTTACTTAGTGCTGGCCAATCGTTGGTGGTTACGAAAAGTAATGCACGCAGGTTAAAATGATCCTCTGCGTGCGCATCCCACATACAAACACCCTCATCTTTCCACAACAATAGAAGATCCTCAATCAGTGGTTTCAAATACACATCTATATCGTTACCGGGTTGCTTCGGGCCAGAGATAAGCACCGGCATCATAATGAATTTCCACTTCATACACAACCAGGGAGGAAGGTTGTATATACAGAGTGTCACAGGCCAGGTACTATGGCCACTGCTCTGCTCACCGAAAGGATTCATGTCATCCGTACTTAACCCGAACCTTATATTCCTCGCATCATTTGCAAATGTTGGGAATGTTCTGTCCACTTTTCTCCACTGCGACCCATCAGCGGGGTGTCTCAACATATTGTCTTGCTTACGTTCTTCTTTGTGCCATCGCATCAATTTAGCATTCGTTTTGTTCATGAACAAACATTTCAGACGTGGTATTAGAGGAAAATACCACATCACCTTGGCAGGCACCCTCTTCTTGACACGCATCCCCTCATCGTCGCCTGGATCATCTCGAGCGATCTTATACCGGCATGCGTTGCATACAGGGCATGAATCCAAATTTTCATACTCACCTCAATATAGGATGCAGTCATTAGGACAAGCATGTATCTTCTGTGCCTCTAATCCTAAAGGACAAACAACTTTTTTGTCTCGTATGTTGTCTCCGGCAAGGTGTTACCCTCAGGGAGTAAGTTTTTTATAAGTTTCAGCAACTCCTCGAATCCCTTGTCAGACAAACCATTTGATGCCTTTCATTGCAATAATTCCAATGTGGTACCCAACTTTTTTTGGTCTTGTTTGCAATCAGGGTACAACAATGTTCTGTAGTCCTCCAACATACGCTTCAAATCTCTCGATTCCTTTTCTGTTTCGCAACCTTCCTCAGCTTCGTGCAGCATCTGACCAAGATCATCTTCTACAATGTATCCTTCAGTATCTTCTTCAGGCTCACCCATTGCAGTGTCATTGAAAAAGGAATTATAATTGGCTGCAAAGTCAGGAATCATGTCCTCTTCTTCTACATTATTATCTAGCACAATTCCTTTTTTGCCATGCTTGGTCCAAACATAGTAGTTCGGCATGAAACCACTATTGAACAAGTGACTATGGATGGTTCTTGATGATGAGTAATCCTTCTCATTCTTACAAAATTTGCATGGACAACGAACGAAACCGCTATACTTGTGTTTCTCGGCCGCTTCTATGAATTCATGCACGCCATCCATGAACTCCTTTGAACGCCGATCGGCCATGTACATCCATTGCCGACTCATCTGGGTCCACAATACATTTATATACATCATTGTACTGTACAAATAGTTCATTCATACTACTAATTTATAACAATATATTTATATAATTGATAATGCATATAACTATAATAAATAGATACTATTCACTTATCAAATAAATTGAAAAAAACATATAAATACAACAATTTGATAGTATTCAAATATCAAATAAATTGATAATGTATATAACTACAATAAGATGCTACAAATAAAAATAATTATCACATATATAAACTAAATCATGTAATAACTGTTTCTAAAAATTAATTGCTAAGTTATAAAGAAAAACAACTAACCTTTTTTTCAAAAAAAAATCAAAAATTCGCCTCTCCTCACCCCACTCAGCTGCCATGAACAGTGAGTTCACGACAGCTTGATGGGGAGGGGCTGGGGTATTTATAGGCTCAGGCCAAAGGCACCGGTTGATTTCAATGACCCGGTGCTAAAATTAATTCAATAGCACCGGGTCAAGGCACCAACCGGTGCCTTAGGCCCGAGCTCCTGGCAGCTGCCATGTTTCATTACCATAGGAACCGATTATTCCTATAAACCGGTGCCTTTAGCACAGTCTTCATTTGGTACCGGGTGGTGGTTCAGACCGGTTCCTATGGTGACGCATTGGAACTGGTTGGAACCACCACCCGGTGCCAATTGCCCTCCACAAGTTCGGTCGATGGCCAAAGGTACCAGCTGCTGTTGCAGCCTGTTCGGCTGGGCGGGGAGCTGCTGGGCCCATTTGCAGACTCAGTGGTTCAGCGCAAGCGCCAGCCCTAGCCGCCGAACCGACTCCGCGCTGCGCGGCTGCCGCCGCCGGCCGTCACCGGGCCCCACGGCGGGCCAGCCAGAAACGTCACCTCCCACGCGCTGCGCGAGCAGTACCGGCTACAACAGCAGCTGGTACCTTTGGCCAGGACCGATGGCCCCTTTTCTAGATGTTTTCTATCTCCCACGGGTACAGACCTTCCACCCTATAAATATAAAGGGTTATGGCCGATTGAGAGGCATCCAATCGAATCTATCAAACACTTTTATCTTTTTTATCTTTTCTTTGCCCTAATCTTTTCCAACCCTATGTGCTGTTCGTCTCACGTCTCCATGGCGTGAGGGGGCGTCCTAGCTAGCCTGCCGAGTTTAGGGCAACCCAAGGTGCGCTTGCCCTGACGGGGTCCCTCCCGGCCGAGCGTTCATTAGATCTTCGTCGGGCTTTCCGGTGAAACCGGTCTGACCGGCATACAAAACCGGTCTGACCGGATCCCGTGGAGGCGCTGCAAGAGCCTTCAACGAGGTGCACGTGACCTGCTCGTTTGGCGGCGCGTTTTAGCTTCAACACTCACATCATGCTATGCGGGCAGGACCGGCCGGCCTCGATCCATCACGTTCGCCGTCATGCGCGTGCGAATCCGTGTGGTCGTGGTTTCACTAGACGTGTGTGCGCCGGCGGTCCTGGTTTCGTACGTGTGCGAAAGTGAAAGGCAATTAAGGCTGCAAGTCCGTCAATGCAAGTGGGTTCTATATATTCCATTCCATTGGCGGCCGATGTCTTTCTTCGAGGAAGTGGTGGGGATTATTCAATCATTCGATATAGAAAAGATGAAAGAATTTTTGAGCGAGAAAAGAAAAAATCCATTTACGGATCACTATTGGTGTCTGTCAATTAGTGATTTTTAGGTGCACATCTATCCTTTTTAGTTTAAAATTTTGTATCTCATTTTAGAAATTTAGTATTGGAGGCGCAACTAAGGACGGATCGGTTCGAAAACACATGGAACGCATGGGGCTCCACCACTTGTCAATACTTTGCTTTGATTCAACTCATTTTAATTTCAATTAATTAGGAACCAAAATATACTGTAACATTATTCTACATCTTAGGTGTAGCATTTATTCTACAAACAGTAGTCAAATTACTAACGGTAAAGACCAGAAATTACTGAACCAAGCTGCTGAATTATTGAACTGTATATGACGTTTAGTAACCACGCGTGATAATTATTACTGAAATTTATTCAGTAATTATTAGTTGGGTATAGTTACTCTTAGGACGCAGAATATTATTGCCGTATATAAAATTATTACTGGACTCACGATGGTGAAGTCTGACTGGACTCACGGTGGTCAAGTCTGAAGTCTCCCTTTCCTCCAGACATGCGTGTCCAATTTGGTCTTCCGTTCACAAGTAGTTTTTATATATAATATATAGAGCCAGATTGCCGTTGCCTTCTCGCCTCTATTTGTACAACGCGTCGCAAACCGTCTGCATTCACTGGGAAAACAGGCCGAAGCCGTCGTCTGGGGAGACGACAGTAGGGGAGCATTGCGGGAAAAACCGGAGTTAATGAGCCTCGCTAATCATAATTAACAGGGTAAAGACAATGCATGAGGAGTAGTAGTAGGAGTAGTTTGCATCGGTGTGTTGTAGTATTAGCATCAGCAGCCGCTAGCCAGATAATGTTGCATATATGAGCTGTGTGCGTGTCTTGCTGCATGCTCTATACCAATGATGCCAGCAGCGCGGCTCCCAGCGGCGGCGGCGCTGATGCTGATGATGGCGTTGCAGCTCTCGGCTGCCGCCGCCATGTCGCCAGGGGTACCCATCGGGCTGCCCAACTGCAGCACCACCTGCGGCGACGTGGTCGTGCCCTACCCCTTCGGCCTCGGGCCCTCCCGCTGCTACTGGCCGGGGCTCAACCTCACCTGCGACACAAGCCGGCACCCGCCTCGGCTTCTCATCGGCGACGACGGCAACCTCCGGGTCACCGAGATCTCCCTTCGGAACCAGACCATGCGCGTCATGGGCAGCCGCGCCGTCGTAAACACAACCGGCGGCCCCCCGAGCTCCGACAGCTGGAACCTCCCGTTCGGCCGCGGATTCACCAGGCACGGCTACCGGCTGTCGTACCGGAACGAGCTCGTCGTCGACGGGTGCAACGCCGCGGCGACGCTCCTCGCGAGTTCCGGGGTTGTCGTCGCCGGCTGCGCCAGCTTGTGCACCGGGAGCCGCGGCGACATCGACGACTTCTTCTTCTCGACCACGGCCTGCACGGGCACCTCGGGCTGCTGCCGAGCGCCGCTCACCACCAGCGCGCCCGGGCGGCTAGAAGCCAAGTCGCTCGTCAGCGGCAGCGGCAGGAACCGCACCGTGGAGCCGCTCCTCGTGTACGTTGCGGAGGCGGGGTGGATCGACCACGGCCACCACGCCATGATGGGCACCGACGGGGTCGATGAGGCTCCCATCCTCCTCGCGTGGAGCGTCACGCGGGGGCTGTCACCACAACCACAACGCTGCGACGACGACACACGTCGCCGGCTCTGCAAGAGCCAGAACAGCCGTTGCTTGGCTGACCTAGGAGGAGCAGGCTTCCTGTGCCAATGCCAGGATGGTTACGACGGCAACCCTTACCTCCCGGGTGGATGCCAAGGTACGTTAAGTTCCGTTCGTCCAATTAGCATACACTAGTCAATCAACTCGTGCTCCCATATGAACTAATTAGAATTAATATAACAATAAAGTCAATAATAAAAGTTGAAATAATTGAAACTCTTTTTCACCAAAATTAGACCCACCGTACCCCTCACAGATGCCCCATTTGTCTGATCAAAAGGTTTGACGAAAGGGAGGGAGAGATTGATTTCGTCAATGTTTTCCACCAAAATCCTATTACTTTTTACACTAGCAATTTCCTATACCCAACTCTTGTACCCACGTATTACTTTCCTTTAGCACACACATACTTTCCTTTGCATATCCATTGACCCATAATTCACGTCATTTTTTATTTTAGAAGGATAATAATTGGCATCATTGTATATGGAAGGAAAAGAAAGACATGCATTAACGTATTACTATCCTTTAGTATACACATACTTTCCTTTGCACACACAATACGTCATTTTTTTCTTTTGGAAGGATAATAATTGACATCATTATTTATGGAAGGAAAAGAAAGATGTGTATTATTGATGATTTTGGAAGGATATTAATTGAGATCATTGTTTTATGGAAGGAAAATAAAGATGTGTATTATTTTTGGAAAGAAAATAAATAAAATCATTGCTTGATGGAAGAGAAATTAAATACGTGCCTGTGGCACGTACATCTTCCCTAGTATATTAAATATTCTAACATATACTCTAAATTATATATTTATCATTATCTAGTTACAGTAGATGTTATTTTGCATCACACTTCTATATGTATTTGATATATATTTAGTCGAACTATTTGTTTGTAAATTGGTATTCTTGTTTCTTCTGTAATACATGAATACATGGTGACATATATCATTGGTAGTATTTTTATATAAATAATATATTAATAATGATAGAAACATTAATTGAGAATTTTATATTGGTGCATCTTAATATTTTATTATAATTACATAATTTAGATTCATATTTAGGAGTAATTTAACTTGTAATAATAATGTTTAATTTATATACAAATTTAAGGGAGTATTTATATTATTTTTATAATGACATAGGTGGGTAATTTATGCAAAGATCAGAGAGTTACTTAAATTTCGTGTTACCATCCGGTACTAAAATACCTCCAAGGCAGATAGGTACCACTACTACATAAACAATTTTTAGGGGCGGGTACGAAACCCGCCTCTAGTTTTCACTACTAAAAATACTATTTTCAGGGGCTTCAATCCTAGAAATCAATTTTTAGGGGTGGATCATGGCGTGACCCGACTCTAGAAATCGATTTTAGGTGCGGGTCATGCCATGGCCCGCCCCTTACAAATCCATGTTCAGCTGCTAAAAATTCAAAAAAAATCGAAAACATTAAAATAAAAAAAATATTTTTGGCAACCAGCCACCACCACAAGACCTGTAATGTCGAGGTACAATTTTTTTTGAAAAATTATGCACACTTACATCAATTGGGATTCAATCCGCCTACCTCAAGCCTCGCTAGCGCCACTACTACAAAAATTGATTAACAGCTATTTTTTTATAAGCTTTGAGGTGGGCAAAAAAAACAGCCGCTTCTCTTGATGCCAACATTAACAGAGGTGGTCATTTATTATTAATAAAGGCGGTTACAGAAACTGCCTCTCAAAATGGATTAACATAGGCGGTCAAACTTAAGATGACCGGCTCTGTTAATACTCCTATTTTCAGAGACGGGTATGTTATAAAGGTCGGCCTCAGTTAATAGACCGGCCCAACAGAAGCCCAAATAAACCAAGTTGCTGACAGGAGTACATAAACCCTAACCCTCCTCTCCCGCACTCTCTCTCTCTCCCACATTTCTCCCTCCCACACTCCACTCTCACCCGCACACCCTCCCGCCCTCCCGCGGCTGTGCACAACGGGCGGTGGCAGCAGCGGGCGCGATGCTAGACCTGGTTAGCGGCGGCACGTGCGGCCCTGACGGCGCGGATCCTACCGCGGTGACGCGAGGCGCGGCGCAAACGGCGGCTCCGGTGGCAGCGGTCACGGGCGGGCAGGGGCTGCCACGGTGGGCGTCGGCGGCGACCACGACAATGCAAATGGGCTCGCCGGGCCTATGATGGGCTCAGTGGGGTCTACCCTTTTTTTGTTTTTTTTGATCCACTAATAGAGGCGGGCATGCAACTGCCTCTGAAAATGGCTCGTTTTAGAGACGTTTGCTCAGAGACATTTTCTCTTGCTCTCCTCTGAGAATGTTTTTTAACCACCTCTGAAAAGATTATTGTAGTAGTGCGCCTTTCTTACCACCACACCACACAGTCACTCATTACTCCGTGGGGTATGATATTATTTTATATTAACTTTGAAGTTGATTATTAGGGGCATCACCCCGCCCCTAATAATTATTTTGGGGGCGGGTGACGCCACCACCCACCCTTAAAAATATTTTTCTATTTTATTTTGGAAAGTACTGTGTAAAGAACTACCAGCGGACCGTCCGCTGTTTAAGTCGTTCGAATGTCCAAACGCCTGTGTGGGTGTTCGGATGTCCGAACATCTTGAATGGCAGACGGTCCAGTATACATGGGTGGACTGTCTGTTGTTCTAGTTGTTCAGACGTCGAACGTCTAGAAGCATGGACGATATGCTATACATTGGCAGATCGTCCGCTGTTCAAGTCGTTCGGACGTTTGAATGCATGCACGTAACTTGTATGTGCAGGCATTCAGATGTCTGAACATCTTGATGGACGGACGGTCCGCCCTTGTTGAGTGGATAGTCCCCTAACAAAAATGGTCATTGGCTATTTTTTTTGGATTAAATGATTTTCCATAATAATTTGGAAAAATATTTGTAGGGGCGGGTGGAGGCCTCACCAGCCCCTACAATTATTTTTTCAATTTATTCTAGAAAATCATTTAATTCATTAAAAATAGGAAAACACTTCAAAAAAAATATGAAATTTTTACCAAAAGTATATTGCGAACTGTATAATTTAGGAAAAATACCAAAATCTGATTTGAGTGTCCATATTAGTTCAAAGTGTGGAAACCACAATGAATAGCTCCCATACTAAATTATCTCATACAAGTTAAGGCTAACTTTATATTTTTCACAAATTTAAATATTAGATACAATTAAATATATCTGTCATATTTTTCTATGTTTTGTAGGTTAGAATAGTCTTATTGTACAAATTTCACAATTTTTCAAGATTATTTTCTATTTATTTTAAAATAAATGATTTTCCAAAATAATTTGGAAAAGTATTTGTAGGGGCGGGTGGGGGTTGAACCACCCCTACAAATTTGATTTGTAGGGGCGTCCTACCCCACCCGCCCCTACAAATGGGCACATTTACAGGGGCCAGGTGGGTGGGGGGGTGCCGCCCTTACAAATGGATTTTCAGGAACGTTTCAATCGCTACAATGCACTAGCTCCATTTGTAGCAACGGGTGCAAAAGTGGTCCGCTCCTAAAAAACGAGGCGTTGCTACAAATTATTTTTGTAGTAGTGTACTACTAGTAGTTGTTAGCAACTATTTTTATACCGGTACAATGATAAAAGATGGAAAGTCATTTTTCTAGTAGTTGAAGAGGAAAATTCATGAGGAAATTTAGGAGGTTAATTTGGATTATTTTTCTAGTAGTTGATGATGACCATATGTGCCTGATTTTTGTGGTAATTTCTATGCATGACTTACTTTTGTTATTAATGCGCCTCATGGATGCTGCAAAAGGAGCTTCTCCCAATAGTAGTATTTTCTTTGGCATTTAGACTTTGCATTATTGTTCTGTAATTAACATGTGGTAGGTTGTTACTTACTTGTGCGGCTGACTGGTTGCAGATATCGACGAGTGCAAGCTCCCAAGTGAAGACATTGGTTGCTTCGGTGAATGTGTCAACACGGTCGGGTCATACTATTGCCTTTGCCCGCATAGATCTTATGGCAATCCCGACGCCCAAGATGGCTGTGTCAACATTAGCTCAACAACTACAGGTCAGTCCGTCAGTAGAAATTTCATATATGTTGCACAGATGAAATGTTGCTGCAATAGTACAAATTTCATACATGTGTAATGGAGTACACATTTGCAGCAGATGAAGAACTATTGCCTACGGTGGCTCCGGCGCCGATAGGGTTGCCCAACTGCAGCACCACCTGCGGCGACGTGAGCGTGCCGTACCCCTTTGGTATCGGCGCTGCCGCTGGGTGCTCCTGGCCGGGCTTCCACCTTACCTGCAACACAAGCTACAATCCCCCGCGGCTGTTCATCGACAGCAATGCAACCCTTGAGGTCGACGACATCTTCTTGGCCGACTCGACGCTGCGTGTCATCTATGAAACCACCGTCGTCTCCCTGGGGTCTTCCGATGGTGGCAATGGCCACATGGTGGGCGCCTACAACCTCCCCGACATCGGCGGGCCATACATGCTGTCCGACAGCAACGAGTTCATCCTCTACGGGTGCGACGCGCAGGCGACCCTATACGGGGAGTACATAAACGGCAGCAGCAGCACCACCTCCAACGACAGCGTCATCAGCCGCTGCGTCTCCACCTGTAGTTCTGACCAAGTCGCTGTCGCTGCAGAAAACAGTGGTTCCGGGCTGCCGGTCCCAATGCTCACCGACGGCACGAGCAGGTCGTACTGCTCCGGCAACGATGGCTGCTGCCATGCGCCCATCTCAGCCGGCAGCGCACCCAGGGGGCTGGACTTCAAAGGGTTGAACACAAGCCAGAAGAACCCAGTCTGCATGTTTGTCTCCGAGGAGGGGTTGACTGATCAGTGGCAGGCCATCTTCAACATATCTGATCTCGGGATGCGCTTCTATTCTGTAGAGGCATCTCCCCTTGTTCTACGGTGGGTGGTAAAGGAAGGCTTCTCTGTGCCTGCCAGTGCCAACAGCTCGGGGCAGTGCCCTGGGGACGTGGCCAAACGCCTTTGCAGGAGTGAGCACAGCAACTGCAAGCAAGAGTATGGAGGCTTTACATGTCACTGCTACCAAGGCTACCAGGGCAACCCTTACATCGCCAACGGATGCCAAGGTCAGTACTCGTGTCCCATACATTACAAGACAGAAGTTTCTTAATAATGCTTGTTCAATAATTGTTATTTGCGTGTTGGCTACAGACATCGACGAGTGCAGAATCACCAAGGTACGCGATTCATGCTTCGGCGACTGCATCAATCTGCCCGGAGATTACGAGTGCCGATGCCCGCGGGGAACTCATGGCAACGCAACGGAGCGCGGCGGTTGCATCGCCGGGTCCCCCACAGGTGACAGCCAGAAGAATCTCTCATCATGACCTCTCGATTATACTTTGTATGCATGTTTTCGGTAGCTTGAAAAAATGATAGTGATAGCACAAGTGTTTCAATTTTCAGGTCTAATAATTGGTTTGTCAGTTGCTAGTGGCCCGGTATTCCTGCTTTTGGTTCTAGGGATAACATTAGTACTCAGTAAGATTAAGCAGCACAGAAAAGAGATGCTGAAGCAAAAATATTTCAAGCAAAATCGTGGGCAGTTGTTGCAACAATTGGTGTCCCAAAACGCAGATATTGCAGAAAGGATGATCATACCGGTGGATGAGCTTGCAAAGGCGACAAACAATTTCGACAGGGCCCGGGAGCTCGGGGGTGGAGGGCATGGTACTGTTTACAAAGGAATCTTATCGGACCTACATGTCGTGGCCATCAAGAAATCAAAGATTACGATCCAGAAAGAAATAGATGAGTTTATAAATGAGGTAGCAATCCTCTCGCAGATCAACCATAAGAATGTGGTCAAACTCTTTGGATGTTGCTTGGAGACTGAGGTACCATTGTTGGTTTATGAGTTTATTTCTAATGGAACACTTTATCATCATCTCCACGCCGAAGGACCAAGGTCTCTATCATGGAGCAGTAGGTTGAGGATAGCAACTGAGATAGCTACTTCTCTTGCATATCTTCACTCATCGGTTTCAATCCCGATAATCCATAGAGACATCAAATCCAGTAACATACTTCTAGACGATACACTAACATCAAAAGTATCAGACTTTGGAGCTTCAAGGTACATTCCAACGGACAAAACTGGTTTGACAACAAGGGTTCAGGGAACAGCAGGATACTTGGATCCTATGTACTTTTACACTGGTCGCCTCACCGAGAAAAGTGATGTCTATAGCTTTGGTGTCATCCTTGTTGAGCTGCTCACTAGAAAAAAAACCATTTCCATATTTATCCGACGAAGGTGATGGCCTTGTTGCTGATTTTGTCAACCTTCTTGCTGAGGGAAACCTTCTCGGGATGATTGACCAACAAGTCTTAGAAGAGGGAGGCGAGGAAATCCAAGAAGTTGCCTCACTTGCAGCATACTGTGTAAGCTTAAGAGGCGAGGAAAGGCCAACGATGCGGAAGGTGGAACACATACTAGAGGGACTTTGGGGTACCAGGAAGTATAAGAAAGATTATACATAGCACAGGAATGCGACAATCAAGTAGAAGAGATATAGTATAAGAAAAAAAATTATGTCTACTAGATAAACAAGCTAGATAGCACAGCTCTTTGCTTTACTCCTTACAGTAATTAAATCCTTCTATTGCTCAACATAGCTTATGTTTCTTTAGCATGAATCAACTGCACCCTTTCATCAGAAACAAGTACATATGCTCCCTCTGTTTTGTACATGTCACATTAGTTTTATCCTAAGTCAAATATATTCAACTTTGACCAAGTTTATAGAAAATATAACTACTATACTACCAAATATATGCACCATCAAAATGTATTCCGTGGTGAACTCAATGAAACAAGTTTGGTATTGTAAATGTTGTTATATTTTTCTATAAACATTGTCAAAGTTGAATATTTTTGGCTTAGGATAAACCCAATACGGTATGTAAAAACAAACAATGGTAGTACCAGATTAGAGTAGGTAGGTTTGCTTTTGTCCTTCTCGTAGTGCAGTGGAATATTTTCCTCCTCAAAAGCATACGGAATTTATGCAATGCGGGTCTTTTCAACTGAAAAGCATGTAGAAACATCAGCTGTCCCAGCAGTTGATGCACTTCCTCGCCAGGAACAAATTAAAGAGGATTATATGAGTCCAGCCTTCAGCCTTTCTTGCCAACTGCCTGGGCAAAATAGGACATGCTCTGTTTTCAGGACATTGTCTGTTTGCCTTGATTTCTTTAGTTTTCTACAGTTGACTCGATCTATCAGCCAAAGGCTGTACGTTTCGTGGTGCTTCATTGGAGCTGCCTGAAGGTGGACTGTGCGTCCATCTCTACCATTTCTTGGCTACATCAGTGCCTTGGTCGATGTTTCGTTGTGTGCAGAGGAAAGGTAAAAGGATTCTTGGCCTTCTGCTGCCGAGTGCTAATGGCTTAGCTTTCTTTATTTTCTCAGTATATTCGTTTGTGTATGCTGCACTGGAAATATTCACACGACGGATGCACTGATGCACATGGCATGGGCAATGGTCGACAAGGTTTCTTGTGCGCTCAAATGGTAGCCATGGAGATTGAATCCTCCTGTTAGTCATAGCTCCTGGGCCTGTGCATACTGCATACTAGCCACACATGCAACCAGTAATGCAATAGAGAATTTCCTGTTTCCAGCAAGGAATTCTCGGCAAGTCATTGTGCAAACAGCACGGTGACGGCGCCACCCCATCGGCCGGCCAGTCGCTGCAGTTCGTCCCGTAGCAGTTGCCACGCAAAGCTACTAGCAAAGGAACGGAAAAGTGAAACATTTTATTTGACGGGATCAGCCTGCCCAATGCTGATTTTACATTTGCCAGTGAGCTCCATTTCCAGCTGTCGATATTTCAACGGTGCTCTCACGTGGCGGGACCCACCACCCACTACCCACCTCGTTATTGCCTTCCCTTTGAATCCCGGAGTGCCCCCCCCCCCCGCCTCTTTCTCCTTCCTCCCGCTCTCCCTCAGATCCATTCCCGCGCGCCCTTCCTCCTTCTCCTTCCTCTTGCAACCTCGGAGCGGCGGCGGCCGCGGGGAGCTCCGCCCGCGAGCTCGCCCCCAGCGGCAGCGGCGAGCCCCCGAGTAGGAGCAGTATTTTTCTTCTTTTTATTTTGTGGATGCAAAGTTTTTGTAAAAAAAATTCCCAAATTAAAAAAATTACCGAAGTTATTTTGTTTTTTGGATGCAATTTTTTTTACCTTGAGTTTTTTTTTTGTTTTGGATGCAAAAATATTTTACTAAATTTTTTTGTTCTGATGCAAAATTTCCCTCTTCAATCTCTCTCAATTTGTTTCTCAAATTTTTCTTTCTAAAATTTTTCTCTATCAAAATTTTCTCGTCAAAATTTTCAGTCTCTTTTTTTCAAACCTTTTTTCTTGAAAAAGTTTCCTAAATCAGTAAACGACAAAAAATTTACTAAAATAGAAAAAGTAATGAACGGTCGGAAAATCGACCGTAGGGAATTTCTCCCTATGGTTGACCGTAAACTAGACTGCCCCATCAGCCTGTGATCAGGGCACTGCTAAAAACAACTCAGAAGTCACCTTCTTAGTTTGGGAATGATACCTACCGAAAAGATCGATGGCCCAGAAAACTAAGGGGAGGCCAGGATCAATCTGCCAAATGCATGCATTAGGCCGCCGAAAGAACAGAAATAGGGACGACAGGATACATAAAAGGTGAGGTTAGTGGGTGATTGTTGAATAACCTGTACGAAAAGTCTAGCTCCTCCGTGCTCGAACAACGAACGGCCAGCCTACCATTCGCCTTGGTCCTCGTCTTCCATCAGCAATGTTGGTGTACTACTCTGCCATTGGCAGCCACTTGAGATTAGATTAAGCCGCCATCGTGTAGCGGAGACTTGTCAGGGCAGCTCAATCATTCATCCACGGCACAAGGTTAGAGTAAATTTTCTTTTAGAAAAAAATGAGTACAACCACCGCATCTATGGATTGAATACGCGCCTCTTCCTTTTACACATCGAGCATATGCAAACTCGGCATATTCTATACCACTATTCTTTGGAACAACCAAACAATACATCTGAACAAATTATTCTATTGGAGTAAAAACATTGTACACATGTCAATGAAGCATTATATAAGTAACTAGCCTAACAACCCATGCTTCCACATGGGCTAATTAGAATTAATATAAAAATAAGACTTACTGCTAATAATTATAATTATCTATCTCACATCACTCTCATCAATTAAATATTCTAACACATACTCAAAAATACATATTTATTATTATCTAGCTGCAATAGATTTTATTTTGCATCACACCTCTATGTGTGTTTAATATATATTTAATTATCATTTATTTATGAATTGGTATTATTGTCTCTTTCATCATACATGAATACATGATGTCACATATCATGGATAATATTTTTATATGAATAATAACATAAATAATATATTAACAATGATAGAAATAGTTATTTAGAGTTTTTGGTATAATTATAAAATTTAAATTCAGATTTAGGGATTACTTTAACTTTTAAAAATAATATAATTGGATATTTCATATACAAATTTAGGGGTTTATTTGCATTACTTTCATCTGGGAGTTTTTGGAAAAATTCTAGAAACGCCAGAAAGGAAGGCCGAGTTTCGAGGAACTCCTGGCCAAATATGAGGAGAAAAGAGCTACTCAGAAGCAGAAGAGGCGACCACATCAAGCTAAAAATACAAAGCCATTGTCAGAGCATCGTGAGCAATTGGCTCCTCATTTGCAAAAAGGTAATCATGCTTTTGCACCATATTTGTTTGGTGAGCTAGTTGCTCCATGGTTCTGATCGTATCCTTGCTATTACATACCATTGGATTATTGTATATGCTTCCATATTTTATTCAATATCCTTCTACATATCCAAGTTATTGTGTTTCTCAAAGACTGATTGTTGCTAGCGATAATCTGATCAAAAGCAAACCTGAGTGCAGCAAGGATGGTGTGAAGGATATGAAGCGAAACTACCAGTATTTACAGCCAAGGTGGTGTCCCTCAGGTTTATCTCAAACCCAAAAGAGAAGGCTGCAACGGATGCACAGGCAGGAGTTAATGGAACAACAAGTGGAGGTGGACCAGCAAGGTCGGCAACCATGAAGCAGGTATGGAGGCCCAAGCGAGTTTTTTTGTCATCAACTTGAAGAAGAAGTAAGATATGACTGATAGTCAGTGGCGGGCCTACATGGTAGCAAGGGTATTCAAGTGAATACCCATTATTTTTGGCAAAACTTTTTATATATGTAGTGTTGCATATGTATATGAATCAAACATAAGAATATTACACAATATAATGGGTTTCTAAACCTCTAGTTTCTGCTTGGTGCTGAAAATCATAGTAGCCCATGTCCCACCTCTCCCCACCCAACGCCCGCAGGCCCATTAGCGGTCAGGCAGCTAGTTAGCCAGCCTGACCGGCTGGCCAATTTCCCAATCCTAACCGCAAGACCGCAACCCTAGCTCCTCAAATCGGCGATCCTGGCGGCAAGGGCGCAATTGATGAGGCCAGATGAAGGTAGGGACTCGTCGGTCGCGAGGACGAATGGCAATGGAGGCTCCGTGGCCAGGCAAATGATCGGCAGCCCGGGTGTGGTAGCTGGGCGGGCCACAAGATGCGGACAGTGGCCAGGCCAGCGCCGCAGCCAGCTAGGGGCACAGGGCAATTGTGCCCATGTGGGGCATGGACGAGTAAGTAGAAACAGGTCCGAGCGAAATCAAACCTCAGCGCAAGGTGAGAGGACTAGTGATAAATTCGATCTTTATTTTGAAATTTATTGTAATTAAATAAAAATAAATATATATTTTAGAGCATCTGTTAGAAAATTTAATAAATGAAAAAAATATGAGATAAATAATTATAATTATTGACCTCATTCTTATTAGTTCTAACTAGTGAGATGACCCGGCTAATATTGATATTCTAAATATATCTTGCATTTTTTATTTAATTATTATTTATAAACTTAAATTTTTCACACATGCTACTTACTTCAGTAATCAAGATTGCTTCTCTGTTACTAGTGCACTAGTGCCTTCTTTTGCCTATATTTTTCCTTTATTAGTGATGTGGTCCCATGGCAAGCGCAAATCCTAATCCTGTCCCAACTGCCTATCTCCTCCATCTTAGCTACTACCATTTGCTGTAGTAGTAGTAACATGTTTCTTATCTGTCGGCCCTTGCAGTAATGCTGCTCACTGCTCAGTTCAACTGACTAAATTGTTCTTTTGCTAGCTTCCCTACTTTATGATCCTCTTGGTTGTCTATTACTACTATGTTTAATTCTGTCTTATGTTGCATGGCATCATATCTCCATAGTCTAGTTTCTATTGGGGAACAATCGATCCAAGTTTCTTATTTTTTGGAAGCCAAAAAATCTCCATAGTGCAAAGTATAAGTGTTTGTTCATAATTTCAGCAACCTATGTTCATGTTCAAGCCTGATGAGCTTACTATATCAATCATGGCCTGATTGATATTGTCCTGATTTCTGATGTTCTTGTGTTTTTAATTTTTTTTGAGCTTGTAGTGTTAATTGTGAGGTGCGGTAGTGTCTTGTAGCAATGTCGGCAACAAACCTTTAGAGGGTGGTAGTCTAATATAGTGGAAAGCCTAGAATTATCTTGTTTCTTTTGACTAATAATAATATAATTGTGAAAGTGCATTTGAGATTTTGGTAATATAATAAGATATACGTGTGGTAAAATATGTTAATTGTTCGCATAGCTAGTATCCTATAGGTATAAACGATATGTAGCTTGATGCAAAACGATAGATAGATTTATATTTATAAATAGAAATATATTTTAATACCACTGGTGGGTAATTTATAAACATATATATGGGTATTTTAGGCTAATTTTTCGTAATGCACTACTAGAAAATGGGCCAAAGATCCTAGCCAAAGGTACCAGCTGCTGTTGCAGCCGGTACTAATATCACGCATCAGTACCGGCTGCAACAACAGCTGGTACCTTTGGCTAGCGGCGCTCGAAGGTAAGGGTTTTGGTACCGGGTTAAAGCATCACCCGGTACCAAAACCCCCATATAGGCACTGGTTAGTGCCACCCACCAGTACCAAAAGAACAAGGAGGAATAGGTACCGGATGACCAGAGGTATCCAGTGGATGATATCACCATACCGATAGCGTGCGAGCTACATGTGCGAGCAAAGAATATATCCATTCATGTAGCCTACGGGTCAGCCCTGCCACGGAATCCTTGTACTAGAATTCATGGTAGGCCGATACCCCTAGGCTACACCTCCGTCATAGTTGAGCGGATAGTTGGAAATAATGAGGATCTTGAGCTCGACTTCGTTGGAGGGGATGGAGAGAAGACATTGGGAGACGCACTGCACGGGGTCGTTCTATGGCACAAGGCGGACATCAAACTTACTGCAAGCACAACACCTCTGTGGCCTCCCTCACCGCCGTCCCCATAACCACCTCCCTCACCACCGTCTCTGCTGGGGCAAAGGGTCATGAGTACTCCAACTCCTCCTGCACCTGAAAAAGGAAAGAAAAAGACACTATCCCTCCCAGCAGCTAGATCCTCAAAGAAGAAGCAAAAAACGATCGAAAGAAAATTGACCTACGAGAAGACCGCTGAGGAGTTGGAAGAGGAGACTGCTCGATATATAAAAGAACAGTTGAAGCCTAAAGTCCCCCCGTCGAGGGAAAAAGTATCTCTAGAATTAGGGAAAAAGATTCTCGCGAACCTAGACAACCCACCAAAACCGAAAACCTTACCCTCGGACTATGATCGTACTCTGACAAAGGCACACAAGGTGAGAAATGTGAAGAAAAAAATGTGGCAAGACCATTCCTCATCTTGGCACACAACAAAAAGAACTCAAGCCCCTTCGGGTGCCAGGGTTGCCAGTCCTACATCCGGCGGACGTACAACACAAGGCGGACCTACAGGCGGCGATATTTCTTTCTGAAACTGGATTAACGCTAGAGCAGGCAATGGTGCAATAGGAGGTGGATATCCCTGTCGCTCCCGTTCTTACTCCATTCGAGCATGGAAAACCTTTTGTCACTGAGGAAGAGGAGAAAAGTCTAGGCACGTAGATATTCAATTTGCATAGATGGTACCTGCGAATGTCGAATGATGAAGGGAAAATGTTTTTAGTCAAGTATCGTGACTATGATTTCTTCCGCGGGGAGGACGACTTCTAGGTGTACTTCGAAGATTTATATCACATTTACCATCGACAAGCCCTCGACGCCTCTATTATCACTATTTGGGTTCTGTAAGTATCACTTACCTCTACATTAATACTTTTTGTTACCAAGAACGTAATTATCTGTGTGTATTATATAATTTCTATTGTATCGTTTGGACAAGAGATTCAAAGAAGCCGAAAACATGGATGGCACCATCAGATCGGCTTCATGTCTCCATTGCTAGTCAACCAGAAAATGCTCAATGAAAATTATAAGGACACGTGCCAAAACATGTACGATTCGTTGACTAGGAAAAATTACAAATCCTATATATACATACCATACAACCATGGGTAAGCCTTAGTCAACTCAATCCTCTGTTATATTTCTAAATAAATACTAAGTCATCTAATGCATGTATGTATATATCCTATCTATATCTGCAGTTATCATTGGATTTTACTCATACTTTCCATAGAGACCTGCAATCTTGTAGTCTTTGACTCAATGAGAAAACCAAAGTCCGCAATCCAACATATCATAGACCCCTTGAAAAAGTAAGTTCAGTTTGCACAATCAAATCCTTTTTCTGTTAATAACAATTCTTGAATATCAAACTTAACTTTGAGCGCAGGGTTTGAAATTTTTTTGTGAAAACGAACAAAGGACATGGTCATTGGAGCCCCAAACTGAACGTTAAAATGGATTATCCGGTATGTTGATTCACAAAGATTTGTCTAGTTAAGTAATCCCAAATTCTCCTAAATTGAGTAATTTATTTGTTTCTCCTTAAGTGTGCGAGACAAAAACAAGAAACTGATAGGTGCGGGTACTACGTATGCGACTTCTTGCACATCATGACTCCATGCAGGAAGCCTACTACAGAGGACATAAGAGTACGTACAAACCGTTCACTAGTACATTTTCATAATTATACTAACGCATATGATGTTAATATATTAGTCTTTTTTTCCTAAATGATAGATGTCTCAAATGGGGGATGAATGTTATTCTACCGATCAGATCAACGCCGTGTGCGAGCAGCTCGCCGGATTCATTTTGAACGAGATCCTAGATCCTAGAGGCGAGTTCTACCATGACGGTGACATCCATAGAGGACTTCCATCGACATCCTGAGGGGCCCAGTAGTTGGACTACAAACATGACTTGTACATTTATAAATATTTCTAAACGTGATGCCTTGATGTTTGTATATTTGTAAATATATTAGTTTATCTAATTAGCTTAATTATATGCTCGCATTTGACTTTTATTTAGTTTCAAATATTCTGTGAAATCAAACACGTATGTACGACCAATGAATGTATAGTACTGTAGAGCTCGAGTGCACTTAGTAATTATAAAAGAATAAACAGTAATAAATAAAACAAGCAAAATTGGATTTGGGGAAAATAGTGGGAAACCACATTGGTACCGGTTGGAAAGGCCAACCGGTACCAAAGGGGCTGCCAGCTTGTGTTAGCGTGGCAGCCTCGATACCAATGGATACCTATGGCACTGGGTGAAAAATCCGGGGTCTTAGGGTCACGCCATTGGTCTCGGTTTGGGAGAACCAGTTAGAAAACAGGTGCCTAAGGCCGTTTCCAACCGGTTCCCATGGGCTGTTTTCTAGTAGTGATGGCAGTGGTGGGTAATTTTAATTTCTTTTTTCTCCGATTAATATGAAAATTTCTAGGCCTTGAGAGCAAACATGGAGGCTCAGTTTGTTGGCTAAATTATAAGATAATAAATTAGCCCGTGCGAGAGCAATGGTTGATAGACTAGTAAATAAGAATAAAAATATGAAATATCACTGTCGCCTCAGCGTGCCAAGTCATTGTGCAAGCAGCACGGTGACAGCACTAGTAGGGAATCTCACAAATATGACAATTCATTTTTGTCACATTAGGCCATCGAAACGTCACTGAAGATGTTTTGTGATGAATTTGTGACGAAAACTCATTCGTCATGCATATGCCGTCACATTTATCCCACCGTGACAAAATCGACAAATTCGTCATAGAAGTGAACTTTTCAATGACAAAACGGCCTTTGTCATCGAACAAATGATCTTCAATGACAAAATATTTATGTCATAGTTGATGACCAAATCCGTCATTAAAGGCTCTGCCACGTTGCATGGCCACGCCTGCGGCTGACATGGCATGCGTGGTGACACGCTGGCGGGTGATGTGGCGCCACCATGGATGCTGACGTGGCACCACACTGTTCAGCCACATGTCACATTTTTATTGGGCCACGTCTCTTTTTTATTATATTGGGAAATGTATTGCTTTTCATTATTATACCACGTGTCACTTTTTCTTGATCACAGTGGGCATTGCAAAAATATCACCGAAGGCAATGCAAATTCGTCACAGAAGCCACAACCAATTCATCACAAATTTTGTCAAATCACTTATTAGCATAGATCTTAGATTTCAACACCTCCAGTACATCACAATGAGCTACAAAAGTACAACTTCACATAACTATGTTCATCATACATAATTGACTCATCATAAATCAAGTTCACTAGAAACAGCTTGTGCACTAGATCTTGGTGCCTCACCATCAGCTACAGTTGCAGCTTTCAAAGTCTCCATATTGAAACAATACAAGGAATATTAGGTGTGATATAGAGCAGCAAGTGGATGTGCTATACAGGCTGTGAGATATGCAACAATAATATAATGCATACATTTCTGATGACCACATCTGATTATCAATACATCACTTGAGTACAACTATTAGTTTGATCAGATATATGAAGAGGAAACTAATGGAAAAACAGTATAGATTTGCTAAACAATGCTCATGCAGTTAAATTACAGAGCCCATTGCATAGATAAAAATTTTTACAAGATGGATTAGAGCAAGATCTAATTTATACCAGTACCAAATAACTGGTGGCGTTGACACAGCTAGACAGAAAAGTAAGGCACAACCCCAACTCACATTTACAATTTCAGGCATTTTGATTACGACTATCCACAAGTCCAGTATAAAGTGTTGCAAGATAGCACAGTTAATGCTAGAAAAGTTTTCCCAAGCCTAGGAAAGTGCCTACAGGAAAGACAAGGAACACTAGATTTAAGGAACAAAACTTTCATGTGCACACAACATAACATACAAATTGTCCTATGTTACTTGTTGGAACCAGTTGTTAGGGTCAAAACAAAGGCAATAGATATGGCCAACTAATCCCAATATAAGTTGTGGAAGGTAACTTCTTAACACCAAAAATTTCAATGATTAAAATGTTGACCTATGGTGATAACTACTAACCCATGAGCACAGATGAACTATAGATAAAACATGGTTCATGTGCACAGCAGAAATAAATAAAAAAAATGGTCATACCATTCCATTCCAGAATGCATTGAAGGTGGAACTCATGTTTGCTTACAGTCAACTAGATAGAAAAAGAACAACAAAATGGTTAAGAAGAATATCCACAAAATAGAAGGGTCACTCTCACAGAAAGCTTGAAGGCGAATGTTACATGCATCCTGAATGCCACCCTCCACAAAGATAGCACATACCTAATGCTCTGCCATGAAACCATAGCACTTTATCTTAGCCTGCAATCACAACAAAACCACAGCTCCTAACTGAATTCTTTCAGACTTGCAATAAAAACAACTTTGCACACGAGCTATTTCTGCAAATGTTCTACAACCTAATGCTCTGTCACGTTCTTATGTGCATACATACCGAAATTAGTATCATGAATCAGGAGGGCAGTTGATGAGTTAATTAGTGAGCTTACCTGATTGGAGATTCTGCCATGGCTCGTGTTGTCTGTGCAGTAGCACAATGGTCAGCTCAGCAACAGGAAGCATGACATTGACCTAGCAGCAGCAGTTGAGCACAAATTAGAATAGAAAGCCGAGAGGGAGAGAAGGGGATTAGAGAGAGGAAGTAACCTAGGAGAAACTCGTGGAGATGTACGTCCAAATTTTCAATAACATTAGGCCCAATCATGTTTAGACAAATAGTAACTAACAAATTCAGAAAACCCACCAATACTCCATTGATGTAGAATTTCAAAAACTATACTGCAGTACTGAAACCAAGCAATAGCACAGGCTGTCAAGGCAAATGGTACAATGTAGATATCTAGAAAGATGGGATGCAATGCGATCCATCCCGGAGGAGGGCGCCTCTCGGAGCTCCTCGACGAAGGGCCCGAGGAGCCAAATCCGGCGCGACTTGCGCAGGCATGAGCGGCGCCCAGCCGCGGGGCCAGCTACAGCAGCATGGTCGGCGGCAAAGTGCGACCCGAGGAAGGGCCGGTGGCCGAGGAGGAGGCGCGAGGTGGACGAGGTGGAGAGGATGGCGGCCGGCCGGCACGCGGACTATGCCGCGGTGGAGGCTCGCACGGGCGCCTCGAACTGCGCCGCATTGAGAGCCACCACACGGAGCCGCCGCACGGAGGCGCCACCGCACGGAGAGTCTGGGAGGGGCGAGGGTGCAGCGGGGTGAGGCGAGGATGGTGATGGATCTAAGGTGGAGAGGAGGTGCTGGTGCTGGTGGTGGATCTGGGAACGAATGGGATAAAGGAGCAAGGGTTTCTGGCTGGCTAGGTCTTTTATACATCCAACTATCAATACGAATCGTTGGTTCGGAGATGGACGATCAAGATGAGTTGGGCCTTAGCAGAAAACGGCCCAGGAATGTTTTTTTGACCCGTTAAACTAAATCATTAATTATTTTTAATGCTAATCTATGTTTAAAATGATCTAAATGTACACCTTATAAGATTCAAAAATTTTGAAAAAAATTATATTTAGGCTCATATGTTTCTCTGCAGCCCATGTTCTAAAGATAGATGAAAAATTCAATTGTTTGTTATTGGTAATTCAATCATCAATTTCCAAATTATCATAGGATAATTGTAATAATATCTAAATTTGTTCAAAATATTCTACAAATTGACATGGAAACATATTTTAAGTCTATAATCTTGCTATAAAAAAATAGATGTTTTGACAAAGTAAGATTATAGATTGTTCACAAATAGGTACATCTCTCACATAGTTTCTTATAACTTAAGTCAAACTTTGAGATTTGAATACTTCATAATACTTTTGAACTCGTATGAACTTGAAATTTGAACACAACCTTACCTTTACCTTACTAATCATAAGTGTGATTTTACTTTGCCAGTTGTGATGTAGAAAAGTTGGTTTTCTATTTCTACTTTAGAGGAAGAAATCAAGCCATATGCAAAAGAATCATGAATACCAATTAACGTACAAATAAATAGATTTAAATGAAGGATCATAATTTTAGAAGAAAGTAGGAACAAAAACCATCAAATTTGGAGTTACTATGAGGGAGAAATACTAGTTAGAAATTTTAATTTCGGATTAAAATGAGAAATACGAACTATTTGTGTGTTCTTCATCTTAGATCTGCCATGTGGCATAACCTGATTGGTCTAACCGGCCGCACACGGATCACCCCCGGCGGGATCCGCGGTCACGTCCCTTAGCCTCTAGCTTGCTGTCACGTGGCAAGAAGTAGCTGGACATGCACCACAACTTAACTAGATGCTAAAGAACCAACAATTATCATAAACAAGTTGTTGTTGCAGTGGTAGTGTGTTGCTCTATAAGTTGAGGTCACAGGTTCGAATCTTTGTTGTGCCCTTTTAAGACCCATTTTTTTCTTATTTTCTTATGGTCTGGTGCGACTGATTTAAAATAATAAAAATTAAATAACAAAGTTTGACACAGATGAGGAGGTGGCCTGGTGGTAGATGAGTTCACTCTAAGTCTTAAGCTAGTAGAGCAGGGTACGAATCTCACCTCTGCACCCTTTTTTGGTCTACAATACTTCAGCAAAATCATTTTTACATTAGCAGTTGAGTGCAATAAAATAGTGTTGCACCTTTTAAACCCCAATTTTTGCTTATTTTCTCATGGTCTACAATATTTCAGCAAAACCATTTTTACATTAGCAGTTGAGTGCAATAAAATAGTGTTACACCTTTTAAACCCCATTTTTCGTTATTTTCTCATGGTCTGGTGTGACCGATTTAAAATAATAAAATTAAATAACAAAGTTTGACACAAATGAGGAGGTCGCGTGGTGGCAGTTTTCAATTCAAACTTCTATCTCCAAATTACCACATAATAAATATAATAATATCTAAATGGGGTCAGAAAATTCTAAAAATTGAGTTGACAATATGTTTTTGGTCTATAAGCTTACCGTAACAAAATTTAACTCTGGATTAAAAAGAGAAAGATAAACCATACCTGTGTTCATCATGTAAACCTAATTCACTCTTATGTTTGTTAATTAATTTTATTCGCATCACTGCTTACCCAAACTAAAGAGTGGTCTGATGGTAAGATGACAGGGAGATGGCGCCGTCGATGTTGCCGGTGTCGGCCAGGTCGTCCACCTCCTCCGTCCAACAGGCCACCCCGTCCATGGGCGACGGTCTAGGCTGGGCAGAGGCGATCTCAGAGTGCACGTCCACGCCGTGCCTCGCCGCCACCTCCCTCGGGCCAGGACGACTTTAAGTTCGCCGCCTCCGCACTCCAGACACGCAGCCATCCAGCCCTCCGGTCATGCTGCCGTGGATTGGAGTGTGATGCTGCAAATTGATTTGTTGCAGTCCGTGTATTAGAAAGAAAAAAGATTGCAGGTTGATCATTTTCTTTGTTGGCTATCGTCAGATTGCAGGTTGCTGGATGTCCAACTCATTGGGAGACAATCAAGTTGATCATGGTAGATCGCTCATTCACAACAAAAAAGGACCTCTGCAACTGGTGCCCTGAGGTATAATGGAGAATGGCTTCTAAATTGTTCAGAATCATTCTTGCTGTTAGATTAATATTGATGAATTCCATCCCATTGTCCATATATTGTATCCACAATACACGTAGTTTCCTCGTTTTCTTCTCAGTTAATGACTGCGCTGCAAGAGAGATCTCAAACTGTACTACTATCTTCTGCCATTTAAGAAAGATCTTGCTGCAGTAAGATTTTGTTTAAGTTGAAAAAGAATTGAATTGCAGAGCATAAGTTCAGCTTGGTTTCTGTAATTAATGGCAAGGGATTATCCTGAAATACAGTAGTTGTTTAAGAATATTACCCTGCTAGAAGAACCATTTTGTTTATGAATATTTCTAGCTAGCAAGGAGCTACTTGTTCAGGCTACTCTAGGTAGCATGTTCAAGAAGGCAGAATATTAAAAAAATTAAGATGCAAAACAAAGACAAAGTAATCTTTTCTCTGACTTTGATTGGATACAAAGATAAATTACAAAATCAACTTTTACAGCTTGCAGACACACATTGACATGAACAAATGTAAGAAGAGAAGAAGGGGGAAATGAAATGAAGCAAGCTGCTTTTGATCTCCCTGGCAGCAAAAGGAGTGAGCAGCCGCTTGCTGCTACCTGGAGTAGTGGTCACTGAACCGCTTCCTCATGGATCTCTGCAATGAATATCTGTGTTCTTTACATTTCTCTATTTTTTTTGTCTTTCCAGATTGGTTTACCAGATTAAGTGTTTGTCACTATGTAATTTGATCAGAAGAAGAAATTCATGTCATCTTGAGTAGAGCAGTGGTGTTACATGACCTGTTTCTCTTTTTTTTTGTTTTCTAAATCATCATCAGAGACGTGTCTGACTGATATGCGTCACTTTGACAGTGATGTACTGCAATAAAAAAAGATCATTTGCTGTGATGTTAGGGTCCACGTACTCATGCTTTTGTTCACAAGCTAAATGGCTCATATGATCTATGACAAATGAATTCGTTGTTTTGTGACGATGCGTTGCCTTTCGTCATAATTTTTTAGTGCTGAGCTCCGTCACCAATGATTTTTGACAAAATCTAAAATTTCGTCATTGATAGACTATGTTTCATGACAAAATATGTGAACGTCACGAGGTAATCGTCATAGATAAGCAGAATTCTACTAGTGCGCGCCACCCCATCGGCCGGCAACGTGACTGATCAGTTAGGCTAGCAGGCAGCATGGCTGGCCAGTCGCTGCAGTTCGTCCCATAGCAGTTGTTAGTGGGTGATTGGCGAATAAATTTGTACGAAAAGCTTGGCTCCTCCGTGCTCGAACAACGACGAACGGCCTGCCTACCATTCGCCTTGGTCGTCGTCTTCCGTCAGCAATGTTGGCGTACTACTCTGCCATTAGCAGCCACTTGCAGATTAGATTAAGCCGCCATCGTGTAGCGGAGACTTGTCAGGGCAGCTCAATCATTCATCCACGGCACAAGGTTAGAGTAAATTTTCTTTTAGAAAAATTTGAGTACAACCACCGCATCTATGGATCAATACGCGCCTCTTCCTTTTACACATCGAGCATATGCAACCACGGCATATTCTGTACCATTATTCTTCGGAACAACCAAACAATACATCGGCATCGTGAACAAATTATTTTATAGGAGTAAAAACATTGTTCACATGTCAATGAAGCATTATATAATAAGTTACTAGCCATACAACCCATGCTCCTACACCAGGTAATTAAAAGTTAATATAAATAAGACTTACAACTAATAATTATAATTATCTATCTCACATCACTCTCATCTATTAAATATTCTAACACATACTATAAAATACATATTTATTATTATCTAGTTTCAATAGATTTTATTTTGCATCACACGGCCTCTATGTGTGTTTAAAATATATTTAATTATACCATCTGTTTATAAATTGATATTCTTATCCGCTTTATCGTACATAAATACATGATGTCACATACCATTGATAGTATTTTTATATAAATAATAATATATTAATAATGATATAAATAGTTATTCATAATTTTATATTGGTACTCTTTAATATTTTGGTATAATTATACAATTTAAATTCATATTTAGGGGTTACTTTGACTTTGAATAATAATATAATTGGATATTTCATATACAAATTTAGGGGTTTATTTGTATTATTTCTATAATGACATAAGTGGGTAATTTACACAAAGATGGGGTTTATTTTAGATGGATAACTTAGATACATGTTTAGGGGTTACTTTAGTCTAGTTTTATAATGATGGATTTGTCAGATTGATGGCTAGATATTTCTGATTTTTTTGAGAATTACTAGAATTTCTCTATTTTTTGAGAGTGTCCACCTAGAATTATAGGTGGCTTCATATAGAGACTTTAAAGGAGCCTCCAATTAGTAATAGTAAAATGTCATCCTTACCGGCCCTTGACACGCCCGTTTTATGTGGACGGTGAGGTTAAGAAAAAGAATGAATTCCTCTCGTTTTGACCTCGGCAAGCAAGCACAAAGTGTGGGCACTATTGTTCAGAAACCCATCTAATGACACAACACCGGAATTCTTTGAGGAATTTGGAGACCGTGACCTTATGCTTCTTGTGTGCAGGCTACAGCTAGGAGTAATTTAGTAATATGTCATGAGTAATTTAGTCACAAAATTTGCTAACTATTTGTCGCTGTCGACTGAATGTTCTTCCACTAACTTACAACAGGGTTTCACAATAATTTATTGTTACATGCGCACCTAGCATGCCAGCTGACAGTTCAATGACAGCATATTATTTGAAGAAAAAGAACTTTTTACACGGAAAAAGGCTGCAGAATATTTGTCCTAAGGTAGGAAGCCATCATATACACGGACCAGCCATCTTCCTAGAAGGCCTCATGCCTACTCCATCCTGGAACCACCCAAACAGGCACTTGTGCCATTGCTAGCCGAGCGACAAATAACTAGGACGATGGACCCGTGGAACCAGTCTTCGTTTAATTTATTAATACACCTCGGCTACCACACCCTCCGACTATCATCTCAACCACCATCTTCTCTAAGAAAAGGTGAGGTTATTTTGGGTGATTGGCGAATAAATCTGTAAGAAAAGCCTCCGTGCTCTACCAAAAGTGGGACCCACAGTTGGCAGCCCAAATAGAGGGCCACCAAATTGGGGGGGTGGGGGAGAAATTTGGAAGGCCTACCAAAATGGCAGCACATTTGCTTCCCCTGCTGGAGATCAAATTTTTGCACCCACCAAGCAAATATAAAGATGTAAGCCTATTTAGTCACACTGCTGGAGTTGCTCTAAGTAAATTTAACTGAATTTGTTATCGGTTCATTAAGGTTTTATTTAATTTTATCTTGCATTTTAGAGCATTCATCGGGAATTAAATAATTTATTTAGCCATAAAATAAACATAAGGAAAATAAGTTGTGAGCATTCATGCTGCTTTGCATCGTTTTATTGTTTGTTGTTCAATTTAAATTTGAATTCTTTTGGATTCGAATTTAATTTGAATTGTTTGAATCAAGTTTCAAAAATGGAAAACATCTTCTCTCTCTTTCAGCCCAACCCAACTTCTCCTTTCCTTTCTTTTTCTTTCTTCCGCATCCGACCCGTTTTCTCTTTTATTGGCCCATCTCCATCTCCCAGCCCACCCCGGCCTTCTCTCTCCCTCTCACCGCCACCTAGGACCCACCTGTCGGTCCCGTCCTCTACCTCGTGTCCGAGCCGGACTCGCGGTGGAGTCCGACTCGGCCTCGCCCAGTGCCGCTTCCTTGGGCCGGCACGCCCAGGCACCCTTGGCCGCCCTATAAATAGCGCCGCCTTACCCCTGGATCTCCCATCGGAGCCGCCACCGCAAACCTTAGCTTGCGCTGCCGCAAACCGAGCTCGAGTTTCCGCTGCCGCCACGCCGTCGTTTCACTGCCGTTCCGTCGAGCTCAACTCCTGTCGGAGTTTCGCGCCGTGGTGAGAAAGCTCAAAGACCTCTTTTCCCAGTCGATCTCGCTCTCCTCTTCGTGGAATAGCTCGCCAAAGCTTTTGCTCCGCCATGCGCTGCCGCAAGCCTTGCTCTGGCCGCTGCCTCGCCGTCCCGAGCACCCAAACGAGTTCTCGGAGTCGCGCTCGTGCTCCCCGTCCAAAAAAACCAAGCCAAACCAACCTCGGACAGCCGATTTTGGCCTACGCTTGCGAGCCACCGCCGCCAACCCGCTCAATCTGCCCCAGCCGTCGGATCTCGAATCAACGGCTCAGATCAGATCTCCAACCCAAGTCAAAGCTCAGAGTACCGGTCAACCATGGCGTTTTTGCTAAAGAGCCCCTCAGTTTTTCTGAAATTAACTCGCCGTCCGAGTTAGTTCAAAAGTATTTATAAAGCAGCCCTTTTCTTTTCAGTTAAGTCCCTGTCTTTCTCAAAAATAAAACCCACCGTCCTTTTTGCTGCTTTTGCTCGTTAGCCCCTGAGTTTTAGGTTTATTTATGCTTTAGTCCTTGGTTTCTTTACCAGAGCCTCTTTTTAATTCAAATCTTTTACAAATAAGCCCCTGAATCTTGTTTTAGCCATAACTATCTCGTTTTAACTCTGTTTTCGACGATTCTTGCGCACACACGACCCTTGCAATGTGTAGAATAGCTTTGTAACCTCGTTTTGTACTGTTTACACTATTTTGTGTACTGTTCCTTATTTGTTGCACTTGCTTGCTTGTATGTGCTTGTGTGGTGCGTAGACAATTCGTAGTTCGAGGGCCAGCGAGAGCAAGGATTTGAAGACGCGGAGCAGCGGCAGCGTTTTGAGGAAGGCAAGTGGTCCTTGATCATGCTTTTTGTCCCAGATGAATCACCAATTATTCACCTTTACATTTATTGCATGCATGTGTCTATAATATGATGGGAACCCAATTAAGGATATGCCTAGTTTGTTTATCCATGCCTTGATCAACCTTGGGTCATTTAATTTATGTTGGGTAGCATTGCTAGTTGCTAATTACTTTGGGATATGGTCGGTTAATGATGAGACAAATAATATACTTGTTACTTCATGTTCATACTTGGCTTATTGTTGTTAAACAAGATCATATGATTAATCGGAACATGGAGAACCACTGTGACGAACATGGCCCCATTTAGGCCATTTCGAGTGATTTTGGTGATCGAGTGACAATGCAATCAATAGGACTAATGAGTTTGCAAGATTGTATTTGAAGAATTCTTTATGTCCCTTGGATAGAGTCTAAGTAATATCCGAGACGTCCAATGCACCGCCGAGACGAGACGTCCAATGCACCACCGAGATGAGGTGTCCAACCCACCATAGAGATATCAAGTCGCAGTGAAAAAGCAGAGATAGAATACATTTAAAATGTCCAAATGACTATTGCGATGAGTTGGACAAGTGCAACAAGGAAACAGAAAAAACACAGTGTGACCGGATAATCCGACACCCCCATAGTCGGACTATCTGACCAATGCAACCGGATGATCCGACGCAAGAAAAGCACCGTCGGATTAATGGTCGGGTCATCCTTCAGAGAGCTTGTTTGGCAGGGTTCAGAATTTCCTTAAGGATCGGATTATTCGACGCATGCAAAGGAACCCGTCGGAGCAAGCCTCGGATTATTCTCCAGAGAGGATGTTTTCTCGAGTTGGATTTCTTGCTTCTGGATCGGTTGATCCGACGCTGTCAAGGTGGACCGTCGGACTAATGCACATGAGCAATGATCAGAGACGTTGGCTCAGAATTCAAATCAGCCTTAAGCACCGGATGATCCGACGGCTTATGCAAATGGCGTCGGACTAACACGTCGGACAAATGATGTCAGCAAATGGTTTAAAACTTAATGGCTACCGTGGATATCGCAGTGGGGTCGGATGATCTGACGCCCTGGACAGAGCACCATCGGATTATCCGACGCCTACGCAAAAAAAGACATAATGGCTACTCAACAGCTAATTTGTGTTGGTGGTAATATAAGAGCATCTCTCCGGCCATTTTCGAGTTGCTGGAGTTCAGAGAGACCCTATGTCAGACCCGGGGAAGCGGGACTACTTATACGCATAGAATGTTCTAGAATAAGGGATAGATCATGGATGTACCTTATCTCTCTTGTAACTACCCGGATAGGCGTAGAAGTAGTTGCAGTACAACGGAAACTACCCGATTGTGTTGTAGTAGGACTCCAACTGTACTCGGTTATGACTTTCCATGTAACCCTGTCCCCCCGATATATAAGGGCGGGCAGGGACCCCCTCCAAACATCATCAACACCTAAGGTAAAGTAAAACACTCCACGTCCTTCTACAGAAAGCAAATTTCTATCAGAATCATACTAAGGTAAAGTACACGATAACTATAAATCGACTACTCTTATCAGTACCTGCTTCGGAGGACTCATAGCAGAAAAAGTATCAGGAACAACAGGTACTTTCTTTACATTCCTTAGCAGTCGTTGGACTCGACTAAGCACTTCTTCATCTGAGATCTCTTCCTCCAAGAATCTTGATGAATCAGTCGTTCCTTGATACTGGAAACCAAATGTTTCCCGAGCCTGTAATGGCTGGATTCTCCTTTTCATCCAGTCGAATACAATAGCTTCTCCAGTCAAATTCCTTTGTTTAATATCAGCAATTCTTGAAAGGACTTCAGGGATTTGACTATCGTCGACTGGTTTCTTATTCCACTCAGACCATTGAATTGGAGGGCCTGGGGTAATCACTAGGACACTCTCCCATTGGTTCTCCACATAGAACCATTTGGGTTTCCAGTCGATTACCTTGCTACTAAGCTTATAGGGAATATAAACTTTATCCTTCCCCTACCTAAGCTATAAACCTGCACCGCCTACTACATCTAAAACATAGGAATCTGGCTGTGGTTTAAGATGGAACAAAAATTGGAAGAGTTCAAAATGGGGCTCGATGCCCAGAAAAGCTTCGCACAAGTGCAAGAAGATAGAAATGTGAACTAAGGAATTGGGGGTCAAGTGATGAAGTTGGATCATGTAGTAGCGCAGGAGCCCAGAGAAGAAAAACGAACAAGGGAGCCCCAATCCCCGTTCCAAATAAGGAGCAAAAGTGACGATTTCACCTGTATTTTCATATGGACGGTCCTCACCCAAGGCAGGACGCCATTGGATAACAGATTTCTCCAACAAAAGACCAGCATGAATTAAGCTTTCCGGGTCAGATTCAGAGCACTTACTTGCGACCCATCCTTCCTCACGGGTTGGCTCTGCAGCTACACCCTTGCCCTTGCTCGACTTCTTCGGAGCCATCCGAAAATCAACAGAGCGCTTTACGCGCATACACTGGCTAAACCCTAAGGGGATTTGGGAGCAAGAGAAATCAAGGAATTTTAGATCTGGGAGCTTGAGGGCAAGAACAGATCTAAACAGTAAAGGAGAATGGCGGCCGGTGCGGTAAAAACCTAGTTACCGTTCTATATTATAGTGGCGGTGGCAACATGGTAAAACACTCAAAAAGCCAACAGTCAGTTACCAATTGCGGAAAAGACAGGATTTTCTGAGACATCTCTTTTTTCTGAGATTACATTCTGGGAAAAGAAAATACTCACATCCCTTGACAACTACTCGACTTTACTTTCTTATATTGGTATTACATTCCAGAATAAAGGAAAAGTACTCGACACAGTACAACTAATCGATATTGCAACTCGAATACTTCTTCCTAACTAGCTTTATAATGACTCGGACCTGCATGCACACCGCTTGGATCTCCTGGAGCTTCTAGTCGAAGCCTGCTGCAGCTAGATGGGCCCGAGGCCATGACAAAGTACAAACTTATTATTCCTATCAAGGGAATAATGATACTCGTATTCTGGGAGAAAGGTTTCAAGAGTTTGGAGGCAGATTACAGCAATCGCCTCGCAAGATCTCTTATAGCATCATGCGGAGAAATTTCTCCTTCTCCCTGAATACATTGTGACAAGATTAAGTCTCCTTACCAGAGATGTCAGTTCTTGGGCACCCAGAGACAGGCAGCCCCAAGGATGTGACACAACAAGACTCAACCCATCGACAGAGAACCTGCCTCATTGGAATATGCAAGGACATGATGTCCAAAATGGATCCGATGAGAGCATTGGTGTTGCAGGATGAGGTAGCAGGGATTTCTCTTGTCACTCGCAAGTTCTCTTCTAGCATCTTTTGCTGGAAAGGACTACACAAATTTCAGGAGGGCGAGAGTAAGAACACCAAACACAAGCCATAGCTTCAGAATGCTGGTGCTTCTGCCAAAGGCCTCTCACTCACCTTTTATAGCCACAAGGGATACTATTGGAGGACAACCCGTGATGCTATAGTAAAAGCATTTATGGGTGCAATAATGTATATTCTCCATATAGTACAATCACATGTGAGCGTACAGTAAAGAGATATACATCCCGGGTTTTATTTCTGAAGATATTTTGGGTGCAATCAGTGTGGCGTATCCAATTGAATCATTTTTCTGTGATTTTTTACCCAACAAAGGGGTCTTTTCGGATACCGGATCTGATTAAGGGCGTACCCAGTGCCGTAGGATACCGGATCTGATTAAACCTGCAAATATTCTGAAGAATAAAATCTGATGCCACGTCTTATATCCTTAATTCCAAATCTTTGCTCGGGGCTACCCGCAGTATAAGGGATTTTGATTTAAGGCTCGGGGACTGCGGGATATGTGCATCAGAGATTTATTTTTCAATTTTTTTGGAAAATAATGAAGAACAAAGACTGAAATGACCCTCAGTCTGATTCTACGATTCAACCTAAGGCTCGGGGGCTACTCCATATGGAGCGCGAGTACTTCGCGCACCATATATGATCAAAATTTTGGGGCTTGAGCACCTCACAGCCTCATAGCAACCGAAAGTACTTGGAGGACTACTCGACGTATCTAAAGGAAGACTCAGAAGCAACCAAAAGGATGTTTCGACTAATTGAAGTACTCGAAGACGCCCAGCCAAGTTCTCGATACCTGCAGGACTCGGCTACGAAGAGTTCGGGGGCTTGTCAGACCCGGGGAAGCGGGACTGCTTATAGGCATAGAATGTTCTAGAATAAGGGATAGATCATGGATGTACCTTATCTCTTTTGTAACTACCCGGATAGGCGTAGAACTAGTTGCAGTACAACGGAAACTACCCGATTGTGTTGTAGTAGGACTCCAACTGTACTGGACTAGGACTTTCCATGTAACCCTGTCCCCCCGGATATATAAGGGCGGGTAGGGACCCCCTCCGAACATCATCAATACCTAAAGCAATACAAACAACCACACAGGACGTAGGGTATTACACAACTCGCAGCTCGAATCTGTCTAAATCTTTGTGTTTCTTGCACCATCGAATTCTAGAGCAGTCGATCCCTACCTACAAACCTTACTGCTAAGGGTATCCCTGAGCAGCCTTCGCGGTAAACACCGACACCCTAGACACATTGAAGAACATCTCCAAGCCAACCAAAGAGAAAATTGATCACATCTTTAGGTTTAGTACTAGTTTAGCTCTTGAGTGAGTGAGTGAGCAAGGTTGTATGCCTTGTGCCTTGGTTCTAGGAGAGAACCACATCTTGTACTCGGTGTGCCGACCATTCTTGGAGTCTTGGTGGCTTGCCGGCAACGTCATCGACCCTCCGGCTTGGTGTGGAACGGCGATGACATCTTTGTGCTGGGGACGTGGAGACCCCCACCCTTCTTGGTGAAGCTCTTTAGTGGAACCCGGGGCCAAGGTGACCGTAATTGTGTTCACGGAAGAGACTTGGTGGCCGAGAAGCAATACTCCTTGTGAGTGCTTCAACAACGTGGATGTAGGTGTGCCTTTGTGGCTAACTGAACCACGGGATAAATCCTCGTGTCAAAGAGTTTGCTTTCTCTCATCCTTCCTTTAAGCTTCCGCATTTACTTATTGCAATCTAGTGTCCTTTAAGCGCCCCTGCATCCACGTTGTTGAAGCACTCACTAAGAGTATCGCTTTCCGGCAATCAAGTCTCTTCCGTGAACACAATCACGGTCACCTTGATCCCGATCTTCACTAAGGGAGATTGCCCACGAAGGAGGGTCTCCGTCCCCCGCACAATGTCGTCAACGCCGCTCCACACCAAGCCGGAGGGTCGTTGACTTGCCGGGGAGCCACCAATTGATACGCTTTGCTATCTTATTCATGCTAGTGTGGTTTTTAATCTTTGACATGAGCTAAAATTGTTAAATATATGTCTGAAATGGATTGAAAAGATCCAGGTGGGATTGCTTGGTGCACTGATCGAGCTTTCGGGACGGCTCACATAGCACTAGTGAGAACCCGGGCAAGGCTGTGCATGACTGAAGCGTGTGCCTTAAGCATCTGACTGCCTTTGGCATAGGCTTGGCCTCGCTGCTAAGTAAAGCACAAGCTTTCAACCCCTGGCAGAAACACTTGCTTGATATATACTGTTAAATTTTCATTCAAATGCAAGTGTTGAGTTGCAGAATTGATTCATGATCAAATATGTTGGCTGCTTTGGATCACCATGTATGAGTTTGGCTAGCACTGCTTTCTTTCTCCTACTTGCTGTTGCTAGATCATGGGTGATGCTTTTATTCTTGCTGAACTGAACTTGCTAGCTCTAGACTTGATCGATATACCCTGTTGAGCTAGATTCAGTTCCTGTTTATGAAGCACACATGCCTATCACTAGATGATCATATCTTTGTATGCCTGAATGTTTCACTTACACCCTCTGCACGACATGCATTGCATTGCATGATTTCAGGGGGAGGTTTAGGCATATCTTAGGCTTGATGTGTGCATGTGCCAACAAGGGGGAGAAGTTTTTGGGGAGAGAAGTGATCGAACAAGGGGGTGTTTGATTTTTGAACTTGTTGTGCACAGGGCTTTGAGAGTGCATCATTTTGTGAGAGTTGCACGTGTGAGGGGGGAATACATTTTAGGGGGAGTTTCTGCTTTGTTTGGCTCCTGGTTTCCTCATCATTTCTGCATGACTGTGTCGAGCCCTGCCTCTGTCTTTGAGGAGTCATGTTTTGGCTTTTGATCGATTGCGTTGAGCCATTGACCTTGTCTTAGGGAATCGATCTTTGCTTGAGTAAGTGACTGTTCTTGCCTTTCTGAGCTTTTTGTCACTTGCTTGAGTTCTTCACCTTCTTCTTGTCACTTTTTATTTTTCACTTCTCTGGTTACAGGTGGTGTGTTGACAAGGCACTCATCAAGGGGGAGATTCAGGAATGAGCAGTACTCACTCCTGGCGGTAATGAGTGAATTGTCAACCGTGCGGTGTGATCGTATGCTTAGTCTTTGGTTGCAGGTACATGGGCGTCGAGTGTCGATGGTGAGCTGCCGTGGAGGTGCTGTGGCCGATGGACCATGCGGTGGACGGCGGTGAAGGGCAGCCGGGACCGGAGCTCGGGCTGGGCGGCAGCTGTGGCGTCCACTCCAGGATCGAGGGCGCAAGCTGGCGGGTTTCTTGGTTTGTGCCACAAAACCAAGCTGGCGGACGGCGGATGAAGACGCCAAGTCGTGGAGGCACGGGCGTCGATCTCGGGACTGGCGGAGGTGACGGGCGTCGACGGCGTCTAGGGCCTCGCTGCGGGCGAGGAGGTGACGGGCGTCGGGCGGCGTCTAGGGCCGTCAGAAGGCCGAGGCGGGAACGGCCTCTAGGGCCACAGCGTGGAGGCGGGAATCTTCCCCCGCGTGGAGTTTTGACGGTTTTCACAAAACCGGCCACCTCACCGGGTTTCGCGGACCCCTCAAAACCGCGGATCAGATCTACATCGACGTGGCGGCATCGCGGAGAAGGCTTCGAGTCGAAGAAAGAAACTCCGCCGTCGGATGAGATCTTGTACCCTTTCCGGTTTTGCCCATACGGGCGTTTTAGTGTACGAGTCAGGGCGGAGGTCATTTCTGGGAAGGGACCGGTCTGACCGGTCTGTGAGATCATTCTGACCGGTCACCCCCGAGGTCGTATAAATACATCTCACCTGCCCCCTTGGACAGGTGAGCCTCCAAGCCACGAGTCTTTTTTTTTGTTTTTCCTTGCCCCTCTCTTTGTTCTAGGGTTAGGCCGAGGTCTCCATGGCAAAGTGGTCTAGATTATAGCTAGGTCCACAAATTTGAGAGGGTGGATGAATGGGTGGAGGTCTAGCTCTTGTATAGGTGAATTCCTCTGTAAATCACGATGAATTTGAATGAAATCGAGGACCCTTTTGAGCAGCTCTCTTGTGTTCCCGTTCATCTTTTGTTCTTGGATTGATTTCCTCTCTTTTGGTGGTTTTTGGGATCAAAGCTTTCTCTTGGTGGGTTTAGGGACTCCGTGATTTGCATCTCGACCATCTAGCCTAGAGCTAAACCCCCGAGAATCACGAGTCCCTCGGATTGAGGTTTTTTTTGGAGTTTTTGGAAAACCCTCTTTTGCCTCTTTCCCCCTCAAAATTCTAGTGATCCTTTGCGTTTTGGGTTAATTCTTTTTGTGGAGAGGTTCGTCTCTATCCCAGGAACCTCCCTGCAAATTTTGAGACCATTTGGTGATGATTTGAACGAGTAATCTTGAAATCACCTCGAGTTCGCGGGCTGGAATTCTGTTCTGGGCAGAAGCGGTCTGACCGGTCGTAGAAACCGGTATGACCGGTCTGGAATTTCAAATCCAGCCCGACCGGTCTGACCGCCCAGAGCGATCGGTCTGACCGGTCCCTGACTGTGAGGTCTGCAATTTTTCTCGATAGCTTCCGTGTTTTCTCTCGCTTGTTCCTAGGGGTGATTTGTGTTGATTTAGCTCTTCTATAGCTACTCCACACCTCATCTAGGATTTGAGGGTTTGTGGTGATTTTCGGGATATAGGCCGACGGATTGATTTCGAAAGAAATTTTGATCGGCTCCCATTCACCCCCCTCTGGTCGCCAGTTTCGATCCCTCAAATGCACTATCGTATGCAATTAAAATCCACTGCACCAGCATTTTATTATCCACATCAACATATCATGCAATCTACAAGACTATGCCATAGTGACGTGTCGACTCCCTGCTACATGAATATGGCCTACACGCCACCGACGACCTCGACAACAAGAGAAAATTCGCCACTGGGCCATGGGCACCTCTCTCTTTTCTCTCAAGTAACCACATTGTTAACCATCAATCAGATCAATTTTGTGCACATCTTTTATCCATCAAATTTATTATTTTTTTTGTCACAGTTTAGCGAAAAGCATCTTCAAATCCCGCAGCAACGCGCGGGGAAACACCTTGTATATTTATATGTGTAGGTGCAATGCTTATCGCCATTTATTTCTCTGGTTGCGTCGAGAATGCCTGCACTGCAATGAGGCAAACCACATTGTCGGTGTCCAGACCCGGGGTCCGGATCCCAACTAGTAAATGCTGCGTGTTTCCTCGTCCCAGATGATGATGCAAGAGGCAACACAGTAACGCATGGTTTATCCTGGTTCCGGCCGCAGGGCCGTACGTCTAGCAAAGGGGGTGTGCGAGGGCACTGTATTATCCTGCACCCGGAGTGCTTGTAGTAGGGGTTACAAGCAAGGTGAGAGAGGGAGGAAAGCTCCCAAGTCTCTGCTAGAAGTGGAGTTGGTTGGGGTGAGCGCTCAGTAATCCCTGAATGTCCTCTTGGAAGAAAGAAGCCAGAGAGTGAGGGAGAGCAGCGAGATCAGAGAGACCAGCCAGCCAGTCTTTCAGTCAGCTAGAGAGACCGTCGTAGCTAAAGGAAGCCCACCTCCTCCCTTTATAGTTTGTAAGGAGGGACGGTGTACATGAGTGGGGGCACGGAAGTCGTCGTTTTCCCCTAAATCGCGTGGGTGTAGTGGTCGGATACTGTAGGAAGTACACTGTGGGAAGGCGGCGCGCGTCGCTGTCGTCCTGGATTTCGTCCTTGGTCCCGCGGAGATGGCGCCGGTCGTCCTGCAGTGTCCCGGCGGTAGTAATGGAGCGGGTCGGCCCCAGACCCCCTGGTCGGAGTGCAGGTGTGCACTCCAGAAGGTCCAGGGGACACGCGGAGGTCCCGGACTCCTAAAGGGGTGAGGTCCGGGTCTCCGTCCGTGTGAGCTGGGTACTTCTCTCGGTCGGACACGTGACATCGCCGGACCCCTCCTCAGTGGGAGACGGGTCCGGAAGGTCGGCGGGAGCAGTACCGAGCCTGTCTTATCCCGCGTCGCAGGTCCCAAGGCACTGCTACAGCATCCGGGATGGCGGAGTGGTGACCAGAGTCAGCGGATGGGACCCCGATCACATCTACTATGGGAGTGGCGGCCTGGCACCACCTGTCCTTTGAGCCGTGGTGGAGTGGCCGGCTTTTAATGCCCTCGTACGACAAGTGGTTGGGCGGCGGGGCTGTTTGTCCCCTTGTGCCGAGGGGTGGCCTCGAGCGCGGTGGAGATGAGTCACCCGCTCGAGGGTAGATCCGCTACCCTCGAGCGAGGCGGAGATTGGTCACCTACTCGAGGGTAGATCCGCTACCCTCGAGCGAGGCGGAGATTGCCCGGCGGGCCTGAGAGGGACCCTCGAGCGAGGCGGAGATCGTTCCGCGGGTTCGAGGGGGATGTAAATGGGCCGTACACTGGGCTTTTTTGAGTCCTTCCCTTTCCTCTGAATGAGAAGCAGGCCGTGGGCCTTCGTGGGCTTAGCCGTCTTATCAGGTGTTTGTGTTTTTAAAAAAGCGGTCTTAGTACCCCAATTAGGGTGTCCCTAATTGTGGTACCCGACAGTAGCCCCCGAGGCTTTGGTCGAGTCATGGTATTCGGCCAAAGGGTGATTTCGGCGATTTCTCCCTTTTGACGGGATTAGTCGATGCCGCACACCCGCCTGACGCGCCTGAGCGCCAGCCCGGCGGATGTGACAATACGCCGGTCGGGGTAGTACGCCCGTGTGGGGAGTACTTCGAGGCGCGCACCTCTTTGTTTGTTTGAAGGACAAGATGTGTCTGCGCGCTGAGGGGGCCAGGGCGACGGTGGCGCCTGCTGCTTGGCAGTTGGTGCTTTCATCGCGCTGTCCCGCACGTAGGGACTTGGCCCCGGCGTCCCTGGTTGCTTTGCGGCGCGCCGTTCGAGGGCAGCCGGCCAGAGCCGATGCTGCACCGCTTAGCGTCTAGGGGCTCAGCTCCGCTTTATTTCGTTCAGTCGTGTCTCGGCGCGGTGACCGAGGGTATCTTTTGCTTGTGGAGTGCCGCGTCATCACGAGCGATACAAGCCTCCGCTCTTTGACAAGCTTGAAGCTTGGCGCCCGGCGCAGCTATAAATAGAGGTCGTGAGTTTCCCTTTGTTCTCCACCCTCCCAGCTCTTCCCCCCAGCATTGCCCGACTCTCGTAATGTTTCCTTTGCCTTTTTGTGACCGGCCCCCAGATGGGGTGGCCTGGCTTTTTTAGGCTTTTGGTGCTAGAAGGATGCTTGCGAGCGGTAGGGGAAGACCGGAGTGGGCGTGCGCTCCATTCCTCAGGTCAAGTGGGATCAGCAGAAGAGCATTGGGCCAGTGGGGTCCTGCTCCTACGATGTCCCCTAGCCTGAAGGGGGGCGGAGACGCCTGACCGTGGCGCTGGCGCCAGGTCCGGCGGCCGTTTTTCGCATCGTCCCCCCCGGCGACAAGGTTGCTCTCGGGGAGATGGTGCGGAGGGTGCTGTCCGCCAGCTCGACCCCCCGCGTCGTCTTTGGTGGAGAAGACGCTAGAAGAAGGCTTGCGAGGAAAGCATCCCGCGGGATCCGCGTGGTCTGGGGGCTGCTCCTCGCATCCCTAGCAGCCTCGCTGTTGCGTCAGCTAGGGGCTCGGTGCCTTTCTTCGCTGCTAGCTTCTCCCCAAGACAGGGAAAATTGCCACGTAGGTGGCAACGTGTTTGTATCTTTCGACGGCTTCGCGCCGGTAACCGTTTGTAATCTTTATTTGTATTTGAGCAATAAAGTCCCCTTTCCCCTCTATGGGGAGGCTAATCGAGGGTATAGGGGAGAACAGAGAGTTACGACCCTCGAAATATGTGTGAAGTCTCCTCCGTGGGGGCGCGTCGGCGCACCCACGGGTGTAGCCCCCGAGGCCTTGGAGGAGAGTTTGTGCTCGTCCAAGGGCTATAAACGTTGTTCCGCTGGGTAGCTTCGCTGGGGCGGCTGCCCAGCACCTTTTTCTGCCGGCATCAGCACTCTTTCAGCCGGCCTCAGCATTTTTAGTGCTGGTTCAGCGGCCCGGCGCTTCGCATAACCATCAGGAGAGCGCTCATCAGTTGCGGAGGGTTTGGTTAGACACGTGGAGCTTCACAATTGATGGTTGTTGTCTTATTCGAGGGTGTGGTTTGAACCGTGGTGTGCGAGGAGCCCCCCGAGCCCAGGCCCGTATGAAGGCGTTCTGGGGAACCCTCGACTTCGATTACGACCCTCGTCGCCCTTCCGCGGGGAGGAGGGGAGAAGCGCACCATGCTACCCATGCTCGGGCCGCGTGCTATGACTGCTTCAGTGAGCTATTAGCGGATTGTTCAAGCGGACGTCCGTGCTCGTGGTCCATAGACACGTCTCATAAAGCGCTCGCAAGGGTTCACTAGGCGGGGCTCGAACCCTCGACTGGCCTTTAACACTGCGTAGGATGTCTCGAACTTCGTGTTCGAGGGTAGCTTGTACGGCACATCCCTATAGTTCCTGACTCTGGCGATCTGAGGCGCCTGTCGAACCCCCTGAAGGGCCAGGCTTCGAACCCCTGATCAGTAAGGCCTCGGAATGCGATTCCTTTGAGGGTAAAGGGACCCCTGAAGGAATATTCCGTCTTGGTTTGAAACGCCGAGTTGCGAGTCATGCGCGCGGGTCTTCCGCTAGTGGTGGGCGACGTGGCCCGATTCGTACGGTGTGGTGTGGGCGCGCCTTTTTAGGCGACAGCCTCGGGCAGACGAAGCGGCATGGGCGGCGGCTGATGGATGGGATAACACAACAGTCGCGTCGCACCCGCCGATTACCGTGCCGTATTTATTAATGCGTGCGCGCGTGGGAGACTCCGCGGTCGTGGGGCCCACCCATCAGCGATAGCGAAATCTACCGCATTCAATGCGGTAGATTTGGGCCGTGGCTGCGGATGCGCCCACCGTGGTGAATAAAGATGAAGAGAAAGGGGATGTTTGGGTTCACCTGCTCATTTGCCTCCATCCTGCTTCGCCTTCTCCGCCTCCGTTGCATCCTGAATCCGTAGCCAAGAGCGAGAAGGAGGAGGAAGAAGGAGAAAGAGAGAGGAAGAGAGAGACTTAGCCGTTTTGGAGCCTTCAATCCCGCATCCCCCCTGGACTCGCAGAGATGGCGAACATCCAGGAGCCCTTGCCGTGGGGGAAGTCCTCTGCCACCGTCGCTGTTCTGGAGCAGCTGGTCGCCGACCGGCTGCTGCCACGGAACTCGGACGCGGGGGCGCCGGCATGGATTTCCCCGCACCCGGACGAGACCGAGCCGAAGCCCCCGCAGGGCTACGTCGTAAGCTTCGTGCGCCTCCACGAACGAGGCTTCGACGTCCCCGTCAGCAAGTTCATGAGGGCCCTGTGCGAGTACTATGGAGTGGAGCTGCACAATTTCAGCCCCAACTCCATCTCGCAGGCGGCGGTCTTCGTCGCCGTCTGCGAGGGGTACCTCGGCATCGACGTCCACTGGGACCTCTGGATCCATTTGTTCTGCGGCGAGCTTTTCGTCGAGAACGCGCGGAATCAGCCGAGGCGGTTCGCGCGCGCCGGTGGCCTGACGCTCCATGTCCGCCCGACCTGGAAGAACTTTTACATCTCAAGCAAGATGACGACGAACAATGCCGGGTGGAGCCGAGGGTGGTTCTACCTTCGAAACTTCAGTGGCGCGCTCCCGGCATTTACTAACAAAGTTCTTCGGGAGCGTCCGCCGAAGTGGTACTGGGGGGTGTTTCCCCCGGCGCAACAAGCCAAGCTCGAGGGCCTCACCGACGCGCTGGCGCGTTTGGCGAGGAAGGGGTTGACAGCGGCGGCCATCATCGCGAACTTCCACCGGCAGAGGGTGATCCCTCTCGTGGAGAGGGCCCTACCGATTTACCAGCTCACCCCCGGGAGCCAGGTGGAGGGCTCGAGGACATCAAACAAGTTGCTCTCCCGCAACGCCGCCGCCCGGAGGGCGAGGTATGCGGTGGCGGAGTTCCCTCAAAATCCTGATGATCTCTAGAGGATCAAGATGCCCCCCGAGAAGGGGTACATCTCTCTGGTAAGTTTTGACCGCAAATTCGGCGTGTGTTGTGTAGTTCTCTACTCCTGACTCCCTCTCGGACGTGCTTTGCAGGGTTGAGAAGCGGCATCTCGAGGCCCCCAGCCCCGGAACAACGCCTAATCAATCGCCTTCACGCGGAGAAGATGAAAAGGCGGAAAGACGTGGCGGAGGCCAAGGCTGAGAGGAAGAGGAAGAGGAAGGCGGAGCACGACAAAGCGCGCAAGCTTGCTCGTGCGGAGGGGAAGCCGCAGCCCGCCACGCCCGAGTCCTCGGAAGAGGACGAGGAGGAGGCCTCAGATGCCGAGGACCACGCTCTGAGGGGCGACCGGGAAGGTGCGTGCGCGAGCCCCCCACCGTTCTACCTGTGGGACGAGGACGAGGGGGAGCCGGCGGTGGCGGAAGAGACAAGGGCCGCGGCCTCGGCGCGCCCAACCCTCGAGGGAGCGGAGCGGGAGTCATCCCCGCCTGCGGCCAGCGAGGAGACGCCTGTGCCCCAGGTGCTGATTCGCGCCGATGAGGCTGCAGCGGGCGAGGAGTCATCCGTGCTGGCAGCTTCGAGCCTCCAGGCCGACACGAGGGCGGCATGGTGGCTCGGGCTCGAAGAAGCGCCTCGAGGAAGCGGAGCATGAGTGCTCGATCTGGGTAAGTAATTTGGATTTCGTTTTTGTTACGTGTTTGGTGGGTTTCTCGATCCCGTTGTCCTCAACTCGTATCTCATGATTTCCAGTCCCGGGGCCGTTCCCAAAGATGTGGTGCAGCTTGCCCCGGCCAAGGCTCTCAAGACCGGGGCACGCAGCACGCCGCACACGGTGCCACGACCCCTGCCTGCTGTGGATCTCGAGACGGCGGCCGCGAGGCTACGGGAGGCCATGGCTCGAGGGACCCAGGCGGCGAAGCAAGCTCGGGCACAGGAGGAGGGTGACGCCGGCCAGAGTGGTGCCGAAGCGGCCACTCGGGCTGACGACGCCGAGGAGATCGGCTGAGGCGGTGTCGGTGGCACCGCCTAGGCGGCCATTGAAGTTGAGGCCGGTCAGGGCGACGCGGCCAGTGCCACCCTACCGGATATGGAAGGGGAAACTGGCGGGGACGCGCGGGAGCACCCTGCCGGTCAAGCAGAGGAGGATACTCTCGTCCACGAGCCCTCGAGGGCCGAGGGCGAGGGTGTCGCAGAGGAAGAGGCGGCGCAAGAGGCGCCAGGGGTGGGAGGAGCCCCCATCTCGGAGACCGCCGATGCACGGGACGAGGGCACCATCGCGGTGGTACCCGTGCCGTCGACGCGGGAGGGTGCGACGGCGGCGGTGGAGCTGCTGGACAGCAGCGAGGAGTACGGGGACTCGATGGACATCGACCCCGCTGCTGCGGCAAGCGCCGCCGCGCACATTGCCGAGTTCGCGTTAGCCGGCGCGGGCATGCTCGAGGCGGGGACGTCCGAGGGGGCCACCTTGGGGTGATTGTCCCGTCCGGGGTCCCCTCGGAGTTCCTCCGCAAGGAGCAAGAGGAGGAGGAGGCCTGGAACAAACAGATGGGCGTGGGTCGGGAGATTTTGCAAGCCCTCAACCGCGCCTTCCAGCTCCACCAAAATGCGGCCTACCAGGTCAGCCAGGTAAATACTTCCCCCCCGAAGATTGCTCAGATTCGGTTTTAGTTTTTACGCATCTTCACCCACGTCCTCCCCCTTTGCAGCAGCTGATGGAAATCTCGCGCGAAAAGAGCGCCGAGATGAACCGGCTATACTCCCAGATGAGCCAACTCGGGCAACACAATGCCGAGCTGGTGCTCAAAAATATCGATGCCAACACAAAAATGGCCGATCTGGGGGCGCGTCAGCAGGCGCTGGAAGAGGAGCTGGCGCGGGTTGCTGGTGAGCGGGACGTCCAGAGGGCGGCAGCGGAGCAGAAGGCCCGGTAGACCGAGGCACAAGCTGCCGAGCTGCAGCACCTTCGGACGGCGCTCGAGGAGAGAGCTCGCGAGGCGGAGGTGCAGAGTGCTGAGCTGCAGCGCCTCAGCACGACGCTTGAGCAGCAGAACGCCTAGCTCCTCCATAAAGAGGTGACCGTGGTTGCGCTCACCGGGACCCTCCGGGAAAAGGGCGAGGCCCTCGAGGGGAACGAGGTGGCTCTTCAGAACATGGGGGTCGCCCTTAGAGAGAAGGAAGCCTCCTTGTCCTCGCTCGAAGAGGCCGCCCGGACCCAGAGGGAGGAAGCACAGAAGAACATCACCGGTGAGTACCTTCGATTTTTCGTCGATTTGCTTCTTTTCGTAGCTGATGTTGATTTCCTTTGCTCAGAGCTGAGGCAAAAGGTGGCGGACGAGACCGCGGCGAAGATAGCGGTCCACACCGCGCTCACGGCGGCACAGATGGAGTTTGCTGAGCTTGAGCAGACCGCCGTGAGCGTGTGTCAAGAGCTCGAGGGGGATGATGCCGTCTCGGGCAGTTCGGTGATCAGCCGCCTGCGCGCGCTAGGCGGCCGGATTGCCGAACACGCCAAGAGTACCTTCCGCCTCGGTGTCCTGCGGGCTCTCGCCGTGGCCTCGACGCATTACCTCATGGATCTCCAGAGGGTGTCGTCGGGGTACGTCGTTCCCGATGATGCTGACGCAGACGCTGCGTCGGCCATCATGGATGAAGCCGACGTGGCCGCGGAGGAGTTTGCCACCGTCCTCGCCGAGAAGCTCGAGGCAGACATCCCTCCCATCGCCAATTTTGACGCCCCTGAAGACCCGCAAGGGGGGATGGTAGCCTGTAGGACAGTTGGGCCTCGAAGCCCATGTAAATAGATTAGTGTTTATATCATAGTCGCGCTTTGTAATCGCATCCTATAAATATAAGAGATTTTATTTCGTAATTTGAATGTGTGGCCCGTCGAGGCCTTGTGTGTTCGAGCCTGTGTTTCTTTACTTTATTTCCGTGTTCTTCGTATGCGACTTAGATAAACATTTGCGAGGAAGTTCGCATTCATAAGAAACGTAGGCATAGGGTGGTGAGGGGGGTGCCGTATCCCAGAGGAGTAGGCGGCCCCGCGACTCGGCCGGCCCCGTACCGTAGTTGCTTACACCTCGCGTCCGTTTTTTCCAAGGATACGAGAAGCTTAAGGTTGAGACGGAAATATTTCGAAAAATATTGGCGACTTTTTGGGGACGTTCGGGGGTTCCCCCCGTAGTAGCCCCCGAGGGAGGCTTGGCTTTGCCGAGGGCGAAGCCAAGCGTACATCAGTGTTCGTGCGCATCCGAGCCCTCGAGGGCCCGGAAGGTTCCCAAAACGCAATAAGTAAAGCCTACTTCCTTGTTATTTCGGGAAACTAAAAATGCGAGTACAAACAAATGCACAAAAAACTTGAAATTCTAGGGATATAAACGACGTAGCTGTTGTATATTCCAAGAATTGGTGAGGACTTCGCCTTTTTCGTTGGCCAACTTGTACGTGCCGGGTTTGAGCACCTCGGCGATTATGTACGGTCCTTCCCATGGAGGTGAGAGCTTGTGGCGGCCCCTGTTGTCCTGTCGAAGCCTTAGCACCAAGTCCCCTTCGTTGAGGTCTCGGCGCCGAACCCTCTACGCTTGATACCTTCGTTAGGACTGCTGGTAGCTCGCAGAGTGGAGGAGCGCCACGTCTCGGGCCTCATCCACTTGGTCCAGCGAGTCTTCGCGAACTCACTGGTTTCGTTGCTCTTGATATGCCTTAAGCCTCGGCGATCCGTACTCCAAGTCAGTGGGGAGGATAGCCTCGGCACCATAGACGAGGAAGAACGGAGAAAAGCCCGTGGCTCTGCTTGGGGTCGTCCTTAGGCTCCAGATGACCGAGGGTAGCTCTGTGAGCCACCTCCGGCCGAATTTGTTCAGCTTGTTGAAGATCCTCGGCTTTAGTCCTTGGAGGATCATGCCATTGGCTCGCTCCACTTGCCCGTTCGTCTGTGGGTGTGCCACAGCCGACCAGTCCACACGTATGTGGAAGCTGTCGCAGAACGCCAAGAATTTCTTGCCTGTGAACTGGGTGCCGTTGTCGGTGATGATCGAGTTCGGGACCCCGAACCTGAAGACGATGTCGGTGAAGAATTGGACTGCTTGCTCGGATTTGATCTTGCCGATGGGCCGAGCCTCGATCCACTTGGAGAATTTATCGACCGCCACCAGCAAGTGGGTGTAGCCCCCGGGCGCCTTCTTTAGCGGACCAACGAGGTCTAGTCCCCACACGGCAAACGGCCACGTGATGGGGATGGTTTGCAGAGCATGGGCCGGGAGGTGTGTTTTTCGAGCATAGAACTGGCAACCCTCGCAGGTCCGCACAACGTCGGTGGCGTCGGCGACCGCGGTGGGCCAGTAAAAGCCTTGCCGGAACGAGTTACCCACGAGGGTGCGTGGCGCGGCGTGATGGCCGCAGACGCCAGCATGGATGTCGCGGATCAGCTCCTTGCCCTCGGGGATGGGGATGCATCGCTGCATGATGCCCGAGGGACTGCGCTTATATAGTGCGTCGTCGATTAGAACGAAGGACTTGGCCCTCCTGGCGAGGCGCCGCGCCTGAGCACGGTTCGAGGGTAAGATCCCTCGAATTATCCAGTCAAGGTACTGGACGCGCCAGTCTCGCGAAGTGGGAGCCTTGTCGACTTCCATCGCTTCGGCCTCGTCCGCGGAGGTTGTCCCGAAGTCAGTGTCCATGGGCTCGACCCCGTCCGCCGGGGGGTTCCCGCCGGAGGGCCCGGTGGACGAGGGGCCTGGCTCCGTCGGTTGCTTGAACTCGACGGAGGGCTTGGAGATGTCACGAGCGAAGATGTTCGGGGGGACGGTGGTCCGCCCCGAGGCTATCTTGGCCAGTTCGTCGGCGTCCTCGTTGTACTTGCACGGGACATGATTGAGCTCGAGGCCGTCGAATTTGTCCTCGAGGCGGCGTACTGCGTTGCAGTACGCCTCCATCTTCGGGTCATGACAGCTAGACTCCTTCATGACTTGATCGACGACGAGTTGAGAGTCCCTGCGTATGTCGAGGCGCTTGACGGCAAGTTCGATGGCGATGCGGAGGCCACCGAGGAGGGCCTCATACTCCGCCATGTTGTTCGAAGCAGGGAAATGCAAGCGGATCACGTACCGTATGTGTTCTCCGAGGGGTGAGATGAAGAGGAGGACGGCACCGGCGCCGGTTTTCATCACCGACCTGTCGAAGTACATAGTCCAGCATTCGCCCTAGATTTGCGATGGGGGTAGCTGAGTGTCCGTCCACTCCACCACGAAGTCAGCCAAGATTTGGGACTTGATTGCCTTGCGGGGGGCGTAGGTGAGTGTCTCTCCCATCAGCTCCACAGACCATTTGGCAATTCTAACCTCGGCTTCCCGGTTGCGGGCTATCTCTCCCAAGGGGAAAGACGAGACCACGGTGACGGGGTGGGACTCGAAGTAGTGGCGCAGCTTGCGCCGAGTAAAAACCACTGCGTAAAGCAACTTCTGAATTTGCGGATAGCGTGTCTTAGTTTCAGACAGCACCTCGCTGATGTAGTACACCGGCCGTTGGACGGGCAGAGCATGGCCTTCCTCTTATCATTCGACCACGATCACCGCGCTGACCACTTGGGTCGTTGCAGCTACGTACAGATAGAGGGGTTCGCCGTGCGTAGGTGGCGTAAGAATGGGAGCACGAGTGAGCGATGCCTTCAGCCTTTCGAGGGCTTCTTGAGCTTCGGGGGTCCACGTGAAGCGCTCGGTTTTCCTCAAGAGTCGATACAGGGGTAAGCCTTTCTCGCCGAGATGCGAGATAAAATGGGTAAGGGACGCTAGGCATCCCATGACCCTTTGTACCCCCTTTAGGTCTCGGATCGGCCCCATCCGAGTGATGGCCGAGACTTTGTCAGGGTTGGGTTCGATGCCCCGCTGGGAGACAATGAAGCCCAAGAGCATGCCTCGAGGCACCCCGAACACGCACTTCTCGGGGTTAAGTTTTACCCCTTTGGCTCGTAGGCAATTGAATGCGATCCTGAGATCGGCAACCAGGTCGTCCGCCTTCCTGGATTTGACAACAATGTCATCGACATATGCCTCTACGCTGCGCCCGAGATGGTCTCCGAAGACGTGGAGCATGCACCGTTGATAGGTAGCTCCGGCGTTTCTGAGGCCAAAGGGCATCGTAACGTAGCAGTACATGCCGAAGGGTGTGATAAAAGAAGTCGCGAGCTGGTCGGACTCTTTCATCTTGATTTGGTGGTAACCGGAATAAGCATCAAGAAAGGATAGGAGTTCGCATCCCGCAGTAGTGTCTACAATCTGATCGATTCGTGGCAAAGGAAAGGGAACCTTCGGACATGTCTTATTTAAACTAGTGTAATCTACACACATCCTCTAGTTTCCACTCTTTTTCTTCACTAATACTGGATTAGCTAGCCACTCGGGATGGAATACCTCTTTGATGAATCCGGCCGCCAGAAGTTTCTGCAACTCCTCGCCGATCGCCCGGCGCTTGAGCTCGTCGAAGCATCGCAGGCGTTGCTTCACCGGCTTGGAGTTGGGTCGGACATCAAGGGAGTGCTCGGCGACTTCCCTCGGTATGCCAAGCATATCCGAGGGGCTCCACACAAAGATATCCGCATTGGCGCGGAGGAAATCGACGAGCACCACTTCCTATTTGCCGTCGAGGGCGGCGCTGATCTGCAACGTCTTGTTGTCGGAGTGGCTTGGGAAGAGGGGCACCTTCTTGATACCCTTGGCGGGTTCGAAGCTCCCGGCGTGTCGGTGCGTGGAGTCCAAGGCCTCGCTTGCCATTTTGTTGAGGGTGGCTGCGAGGGCCTCGTGCTCCGCTTGAGCTTCCGCGCGCTCAGTGCACTCGACGTCGCACTCGTAGGCGTGCTCGAACGAAGAGCCGATGGTGATGACGCCTTTCAGACCCGGCATCTTGAGCTTGAGGTAGGTGTAGTTGGGGACGGCCATGAACTTGGCATAGCAAGGCCGACCAAGGATGGCATGGTAGGACCCTCGAAACCCCACCACCTCAAAAGTGAGTACCTCCTTGCGGAAGTTAGCTGCCGTGCCGAAGCAGACAAGCAGATCGATCTGGCCGAGGGGTTGAACTCGCTTCCCCGGCGCAACGCCATGGAATGGCGACTTGCTGGGGCGAAGCTTGTCCAGCCCGATTCCCATGAGCTCCAGGGTGTGGGCGTACATGATGTTAAGGCTGCTGCCTCCGTCCATGAGCACCTTGGAGAAGCGGGTGTTGCCGATGATGGGGTCGACAACGAGCGGATACCGTCCCGAATGTGGGACGTAGTCGGGGTGGTCCTCGCGGCCAAAGGTGATGGTATCCTTCGACCAGTCGAGGTAGGATGGCGTGGCTTTGGTGACGGAAAAGACTTCGCGGCGCTCACGCTTGCGCTGCCGAGAAGTCATATTCGTCATTGCTCCTCCAAAGATGAAGCAGGCGTTCTCCACTGGGGGAAACTCGTCATCTCCACCTTTGTCGCCAGCGTCCTTCCTCTTGTCTTCGTCGCGATGCGCAACGCAGTTGTAGTACTTCTTGAGCATCTCGCACTGCTCGAGGGTATGATTGACCGGGCCCTTGTGGTAAGGGCACGGCTTCTTAAGCATGTCGTCGAACTGGCCACCACCGCCTCGAGGGGGGCCTCTAGGTCCATTGCGGTCTAGGGCGGCTGCGAAGGCCTCCTTGGAGTCCTCTGCCTGCCCCGACCCGCACTGGTTCGGTGGGACAGGCTTCTTTCCCTTCCTCCCCCGCTTCTATTTCTTGGCGGGGGCGTTGGGCCTGACGTTGCTGCCCTCCACGGGCGCGTCGTCCTTGTGCTTACTCAGTTTGTCGTCGAAGATGGCACCAACCGCTTCTTCACCGGCGGCGAAGTTGGTGGCAGCGTCGAACAACTCGTTGGTGTTAACGGGTCGGCTTCTCGCGAGCTCATGCACCAGATTCCTGCACGCCGTACCCTCGAGGAAAGCGTTAATGACCTCGACGTGGGTGACACTGGGGAGCTCGGTGCACTGCTTGGAGAAGCGTCGCACGTAGTCACGCGGGGACTCGCGGGGCTTCTGACAACACCCTTTGAGGTCCCAGGAGTTCCCAGGGCGCACGTACGTGCCCTAGAAATTCCCCACGAAGATGTGGACCAAGTCGGCCCAGTCGTGGATCTGGCCCGCAGGCAGGTGCTCGAGCCACGTTCGTGTGGCGTCAGCAAGATGGAGAGGAAGGTTGCGGATGATGACCGCGTCCTCCGTCGCGCCGCCTAGCTGGCATGCTAGGCGGTAGTCGTTGAGCCAGACTGCAGGATCAGTCTCGCCCGAGTATTTGACGAGGGTGTTGGGTTGTCGGAAGCGCGGGGGAAAAGGCGCGGTCCGAATCTCCCGGCTGAACACCCGGGTGCCCGGAGGCTCCGGTGACTCACCCCTGTCGTGCTCGAGGTCGAAGCGCCCACCCCGCCGAGGGGTGTACCTCCTGCCGTCGATGACGTTGCGGGCGTCGCCATTGCCAGCGTGCCCGCGAGTGTCACGGATTCGCTCCCTTACGGGAACTCTCCCGATGCGCTTGTGCATCGAGGGTGCCCTCGCACCGGGCACTAGGGCTGCTTTGCCCTTCCCTGCTGGTGGTGCGTGCACAGAAACCTCGTGGTCCCGGTGCGCAGTCCCTCCAGGCTGCTTCGGGGCCCTGAAGCGCATTCGAGACGCAGAACTCTCGGCCTGCTGCACGGCAGCTTGCTCAATGAGCTCCTGTGCCTCGCGGCGCAGGTTGCGGCCCGAAGGCGTCGATGGCTCAGGCATGGCTTGAAGTAGATAGGCCACAGCGATGAGTTTCTCGCCGGCCGTTTGCAGTTCCGGAGATTTGTTGACGTTGTCGTCGGCCAAGATGCGCTTCCGGGCAACACGTCCCGCCGCCTGGACGTGTGCACCACGCGCGGTACGATGCTGCTCGAGTGTGGCGCGCAGCTCTTGGGTTTGTCGACGTTGCTCGTCGAGCTTGACTTGAAGCTCGTTGAGCTGCGCCAGCTGAGCTTGCCACGCCGCCGAGCTTGATGAGGAAGGGGCTGCAGGCGGGTCCACCGGTTGCTTTGCCCGCGCGTCCGCCCCGCCATCCCCGTCATTGCTTGGGGCGTTGTCGTTCTGCTCGTCCGCAAGGTCCGCCATGAAGCACTCCCGGGAGGGATCGAAGTCTCCCTCGCTGGAGTCTTCGAAGCAGGTGAGGCAGTAAGCCGTTGCCAGCTGGAATGAGCGAAGAGCGTCGGGATCGTGAACCCCAGAGTAGTCCTCGGCCTCCTCGGCCGTGAAGTTGTTCATGAAGAAATTGACGTCGTCGGCGATCGAGGTCGCCGTCTCGGGGTAGGATTCGTCAGGAGGCGACGCGATGAGGCTGCGGATCGACAGAAGATGATGACCCGACAGATCCTCATGCTCGATGAAGTTAGCGCTGGTTGACGAGGCGTGGGCGGCAGCGTTGCGCATCCCGAAGGGGAAGGGCAACGCCGAAGTCGAACCCCCCCTGGGAGGCACTCGCGCCACAACAGGTGACGATGTCGGCGTGGATGACGCCGAGGCACGTGATGACGAAGCGGTGGCCCCGTTGGCCGTGATGCTGAGTTGCGACATGCCAGCCTCGACCCACGTGGGGGAGTTGTGGCGTGCCGCACGACGCCGCTCCGCCCGTGCCTGTCGCGAACGTTGGCCCGAGCGCCCGTTGCACCGAGCTGGTGAAGTCGGGGTGACGGGGTTGCGTCCGGGCGAGAGGAGCTGTATGAGGTAACCGTTGCCGGTTGCTCTGAACTCGAGACTCCCGAACGAGATCACGCGTCCGGCTGGAATCGAATCCGAAACACCCATAGGGTGCGGGTTGGATCTGCCTGCCATCCCTGGAGATCAAATAGGAAAGAGAGAGAAAATGTCACGCAGCGCTGCCCCCACCTGGCGCGCCAACTGTCGATGTCCCGACCCGGGGGTCCGGATCCCAACTAGTAAATGCTGCGTGTTTCCTCGTCCCAGATGATGATGCAAGAGGCAACACAGTAACGCACGGTTTATCCTGGTTCCGGCCGCGGGGCCGTACGTCCAGCAAAGGGGGTGTGCGAGGGCACTGTATTATCCTGCACCCGAAGTGCTTGTAGTAGGGGTTACAAGCGAGGTGAGAGAGGGAGGAAAGCTCCCAAGTCTCTGCTAGAAGTGGAGTTGGTTGGGGTGAGCGCTCAGTAATACCTGAACGTCCTCTTGGAAGAAAGAAGCCAGAGAGTGAGGGAGAGCAGCGAGATCAGAGAGACCAGCCAGCCAGTCTTTCAGTCAGCTAGAGAGACCGCCGCAGCTAAAGGAAACCCACCTCCTCCCTTTATAGTTTGTAAGGAGGGGCGGTGTACATGAGTGGGGGCACGGAAGTCGTCGTTTTCCCCTAAATCGCGGGGGTGCAGTGGTCGGATACCATAGGAAGTACACTGTGGGAAGGCGGTGCGCGTCGCTGTCGTCCTGGATTTTGTCCTTGGTCCCGCGGAGATGGCGCCGGTCGTCCTGCAGTGTCCCGGCGGTAGTAATAGCGCGGGTCGGCCCCGGACCCCCTGGTCGGAGTGCAGGTGTGCACTCCAGAAGGTCCGGGGGACACGCGGAGGTCCCGGACTCCTAAAGGGGGGAGGTCCGGGTCTCCATCCGTGTGAGCTGGGCGCTTCTCTCGGTCGGACACGTGACGTCGCCGGACCCCCTCCTCAGTAGGAGGCGGGTCCGGAAGGTCGGCGGGAGCAGTACCGAGCCTGTCTTATCCCACGTTGCAGGTCCCAAGGCGCTGCTACAGCGTCCGGGATGGCGGAGTGGTGACCAGAGTCAGCGGATGGGACCCCGATCACATCTACTGTGGGAGTGGCGGCCTGGCACCGCCTGTCCTTTGAGCCGTGGTGGAGTGGCCGGCTTTTAATGCCCTCGTACGGCAAGTGGTTGGGCGGCGGGGCTGTTTGTCCCCTTGTGCCGAGGGGTGGCCTCGAGCGCGGTGGAGATGAGTCACCCGCTCGAGGGTAGATCCGCTACCCTCGAGCGAGGCGGAGATTGGTCACCTGCTCGAGGGTAGATCCGCTACCCTCGAGCGAGGCGGAGATTGCCCGGCGGGCCTGAGAGGGACCCTCGAGCGAGGCGGAGATTGTTCCGCGGGTTCGAGGGGTATGTAAATAGGCCGCACGCTGGGCTTTTTTGAGTCCTTCCCTTTCCTCTGAATGAGAAGCAGGCCGTGGGCCTTCGTGGGCTTAGCCATCTTATCAGGTGTTTGTGTTTTTAAAAAAGCGGTCTTAGTACCCCAATTAGGGTGTCCCTAATCGTGGTACCCGACACACATCGCCACCTCATCAGACCAATGGACCGAAGCAGCGATGTATCCAGCGTGCAGACGTATTAGGAGGCAGATATAGCAGACAGCAGCGATAAAATGAATCATGCGAGGAGTCCAGAGATATAGCAGACAGCAGCTCTGTTTTAAGTTAATCTTTGTGTTTACTCTGCTTTCCTTTATCTCTCCAGTTGATTACTGCTCTTACGCCCGTGCCGACTAGCAACAAAATTTGTATGGAACATAAGGCTTATGTCATGATTATTCTAATGCATCTGCAGCTCTTTCGAATCTTTTGTATATGCACTTTCCCTGACAGAATTGCAGCTCTTTCGAATCTTTTGTATATGCACTGAATAATGAATGGTTCGACTTTTCATGGAGTTTTGAATTATTCTTCTTGCATGCGCGACGGGAGAGCACATGATTCATCCTGCGATCTCTATCTTATCAATAAAGCATAGAGCGAACATTCTTTTCTATGTAAGTAAAATGGTAAGTTGAAGTTTTATAAGCTAATTGGTGTTATAATCAGAGAAGAGCGGAGATTAGATATCTCTATTTCCTTCATGGAGCTTTGTATTATTCTTCTTGCATGCGCGACGGGACAGCAAATGCATGCTGCATCCTGCATCCTGCGATCTGAACCCGATGCACTCGTTCACATGTGACGGTTATTAGTGGAGTGCCACTCGAGGTCGAGGCAGCCCCGTGAGGCTCAACACTTGCAATATTGTATACATATGCTGGTTTTGAACTGTAGTTAATAGTACTACAGACCATTACCATGGCATCCGGCCGGAAAAGACCATATGCCCATCGCCCTGGGGGTTTCCAATCCCTGCCCTGCCCTCATTCCTGATCCCTTTTGCCGGGCTTGCCACTCACGTGCGCTGCGCTCGCAAAACCCATGTCCGGGAGGCCTGAGGCCAACACACTCAAGCTTGATTGAAAGCCAATCAACCAGCCGGATCGGAGCCCTCCTCTGGATTGTCATGTCATCTGGTCCTCTCCTCTCATCGCATGCCCTCTCATCTGCCTGCCATGGGCCATGGCCTGGGACACAGGCCATTGCCGTGGCATCCCGCTGGAAAAGAGCATGCCCATCGCCCTGGGGGTTTTGAATCCTGCCCTCATGCCTGACCCCTTTTTGCCGTACTGGCCACTCACGTGCGCTGCGCTCGTGAAACTAATGTCCCGGAGGCCTGAGGCACTACGGGAGACTGCTCCTTTGCCGTGTGCCAAAAGCACACGGCAAAGCCCGAAAAGCCCACGGCAAAGGATTTGCCGTGTGCCGCACACGGCAAAGGATTTGTCATGTGCCGCACACGGCAAAGGGCACACGGTATACAAATGTCGGAAAAGAACCTCTTTGCCGTGTGCCTTCTGTCAGGCACACGGCATTTTCCGACACCCGGCAAAAAAATGAATAGCAAATAAAAAAAGGAAATCCATGCGGGCCCGACAGCACTCCCGCCGCCGCCCGCACCCCCGCCGCCGCCGCTACTGCCATGCCGGCCGATGTCGCCGTTCGCTCCCCCGCCGTTACAGCCATTTGCACCTCCACCGTCGAGGTCGCACCGCCGCCGCCGTCACACCGTAGCAGCCCCAGCCGCACCCCCGCTCCGCCGCTCGCAGGCCGTCGATGGAAGGCCGAAGCCGCGCCGTTGCCGCTGCTCTCGGGGAGAGGCAGTGCCGCGCCGCCACAGGCCAAGGAGAGGCAGGGCCGCCACCTCGGGTCGAGGCCAGGGGGCCGCGCTATAGGGAGGGGGCGACGGCGGCGGCGCACACGGCCATCCACAAGCGGGAGCGATGGCGGCCATCCACTTCGCAGATCCGGGAAGGGAGCAATGGCAGCGGCCATCCACATCGCAGATCCGGGGAGGGGAGGGGCCGCACCATCGCCGGTGAGGGAGAGGCGGGGCCGCGCGGCTGCAAGTCGAGGATGGCGAGGGCGCCGCCACAGCTGCTCAGGGAGGGGCGAGGGCGTGCCGGCGCTGCTTGACGAGGGGTGGAGGGAGGGAGGGGCGCCGCCATGGTAGGGGAGCGAGGGGTGCCGCCTGGGCCGCGCCGTAGGGAGGTAGGAGTGCCGCTTCAACCTCGCCGGAGGGAGGGAAGGGAGCCTCGCCGGAGGGGATGGAGGGGAGGGAGGGGCGGCGGCCGACGCGGGGTGGGAGGGGCGGCGGACGGTGTGTGGTGTTGTGTTCGTGTGTGAGTCGGCCCAGGAGAGGATAAGTAGTGGGGCGGGACGGCTTTGACGTGTGCTACAGATCCGGCACACGGCAAACTAGTCTACTTTGCTGCGTGCCCATTATACGACACACGGCAAAGCAAACTAGTTTGCCGTGTGCCAGCACACGGCAAATGAGTATTTTCCAATTTTATGCCTTTTGTACACAACTAAATTATAATTATCAAACGAATCCAAAAAATAACCAAAATTTGGCACGAAAGAATCTAAATTATGTGTTGCATATACAAAAAGTTTTGAAGTCAAACCCCAATTTGTCCGTCACTTTGACTCAAAATCTGAACGACTCCTTCTCAACTCAATGGATTTTCTCCGGAGATGCTTCGATTTGTAAGGAACGTACGTGATAACTTGTGTAAAACCTTGTCGATTTTTTACCACAGCCTCGATGTATGAAATCATGATATCATGACAAAATTTATGTTTTTCGGACTTTGTTTGCTTTTTATACAATTTTAAAATGATTCAGCCACATGTTCGTGGTCATGATTCGTGAGCAAGATGTTCGAAATTCCCTCCTATTTTATGGATGCGGCCTCACACTGGACTCAATAACGTGAATATTATTTTTCGATTCATTATATTCCGTTATTCAAAACACTTGTAGTTGAAATTTGGCTTATCCCCAAAAAATATGTTTAATGAAATAAAATGATTACATATAGAAAAAAGACCAAGAAAAATACCACAAATTAACATGGAGTACCATGTACAATATGTGGATAGCAGAAAAAATTCGGAGTGTGGAATCAAAATTTTTTAAAACACTTTGCCGTGTGCTAAACTTTAGACACACGGCAAAAAACTATTGCACACGGCAAAGTTTCTGATTTGCCGTGTGCCAAGGCAGGCACACGGTAAAAAAGACCTTTGCTGTGTGCTCGATTTTGCGCACATGGCAAACCCTTGCACACACGGCAAACTACCATTTTCCGGTAGTGAGGCTAACACACTCAAGCTTGATTGAAAGCCAATCCCCCAGCCGGATCGGAGCCCTCCTCTGGATTGTCATTGTCATCTGGTCCTCTCCCTCTCATCCTCCTCTCCTCGCAGCTAGCTGCGCTCATCGCTTACCCGCTCGGCTCGGCTTGGCTTCGCATACATACCCTCCTCGTTGGCATGCGGTGCGGCATGGATTTGTCTTTTTAGGAGCGAGTCTATTGTATTATTCTTGTTGCATGCGCGACGAGACGGGAGAGCATGCATCCTGAGATCGGCACCCGATGCAGTCGCACGTGATGGGTTCTCAAGCAACTCGAGCCAACAACCCTGGGAGCTCTACACCCTTTTATTTCACCCTGCATGCTGATCTTAAACCATACCAGTTGTTATTATTTTACCATTGAAGAAAAAAATAACTTCATCCGGCTTCTACTGTATTTTAACCTACCCAAGCTTACAAACAACTTCAAGCTGGAGTACTCGTTTGGCTTGCTCTCCGTGGCCATTAGCGATGGCTTCTAATGTATTTTAACCAACCCAAGCTTATAAATTCATTCTCTGACTATCTGTCACTGCCGACTGAATCCCTTCACTATCACTACCTTGGCCATGAATCTGAAAGCTGGGGGTTCGCATTAAGTTACTGTTACATGCACGCCGTACCTACCACGCCAGCTGCATGCAGTCCAATGACAGCATTGTATTTTTCTGAAGGAAAGGAGTTGTACACTATAATAGACTCGGGGAACCCATCTTCGTTTATTAATTCACCTCGGCTGCCACACTAACGTGCCACACCCTCGTTGCAAGTGTGGCGCCGCGCCACTGGCAAAGTTAAAGTTGCATGGATTTATTTGCTTGTACACAGCCTTAAATGGTTAATCTATTGTTCTGACATCTTCATAATTTATTTAATAGTATCTATCTTGGCTCTCACAACATCTCTCATGTAATAAATAAAGTGCGAAGCACACTTCTCTCTATGTGTTAACTCTTAATAAAGATGAGCTAGTACACTCTCTTTCTTTTTCATATAAGCAAAATGACAATTTAAATTTTTATGAGCTAATTATAAGGTGTTGTTGGAGGAGACATCAGATTTCCCTATTTCCTTGAAGAAATTTTGTACTCCTCTTTCACGGGCGACGGGAGGGCATGGATCATTGCAGCTTGCAATCTGAAGTTCTGAACCCGATGCAGTCACACGTGATGGTTCGAGCCACTCGAGGCAGCCCCATGAGATTTAACACATGTATGCTGATCTTAAACTGTAGTTAAGTGTACTAGATGCCATCTGTTATTTACCCTTGCCACCTCCCAGTCTCCCACTGCCAACTCCATTGCCAGCTATACGGCAGTTCTTGATGAAAGCGATCGGGTGCTCTACATAAGAGGGGGACGTGAATTATGCACAATTAAAATCTTAACCTATGGCTCCAACTAGTTTGCACAAAACTTAAATTAAAACAAGCTATCTAGATGTGCAACTACGGTTCACCTTAGTGTGTAACCCTCATCCCAAAAGAGTTTTACAACCTATAGCCAATCCTAGTACGATACTACACTAAGTAAAGACATACAAGCTGCAATAAGAAATGCGGAAGCTTAAAGAGAGGGATGAGAGGAAGCGAACTCTCGACACGAGGATTTATCTCGTGGTTCAGTTTGCCACAAAGGCGCCCCTGCATCCACGTTGTTGAAGCACTCACTAAGAGTATCGCTTTCCGGCAATCAAGTCTCTTCCGTGAACACAATCACGGTCACCTTGATCCCGATCTTCACTAAGGGAGATTGCCCACGAAGGAGGGGTCTCCGTCCCCCGCACAATGTCGTCGACGCCGCTCCACACCAAGCCGGAGGGTCGTTGACTTGCCGGCGAGCCACCAATTGCTCCAAGGGGCCGGCGCACTGTAATACAAGTGTGGTCCACTCTAGAACCAGCCACAAGGATCTCAACCTTGCTTGTTCACTCACTCAAGAGCTAATTTAGCACTAACACTTTACAAAGCTAGTGCTAAAACCTAAGGATATGATCAATGAGCTCTTGTATGGCTTGGAGGTGTTCTTGGGTGTGTGTATGATTTCTAGCAACTCCAGCAAACTTCAAATGGCCGGGGGAGCTCATATATATAGGCCTCCAAGTCGAATTAGCCGTTTGTAGCTGTTAGCATCTTTCTGCATAGGCATCAGAACATCCGGTGCATAATGCATCGGTTCTTCCGGTCACTCTGCGCTTTGAACTAGCCGTTGGCTTCTCTGACATGGCCGCAGCACCTTCAGGGACCATCGGTTGATCCGATGTTTATGCGTCGGTTCTTCCGGTGACACTTGATCTGCAGATAGCCGTTGCTCTTGCTGACGTCATTGCACCAATGCCTTGCTCCGACGCACCATCGGTTCAACCGGTGCTGAAAGTTTGGCTGCTGCATGCTTGACAACGTCTCTGGAACATAGTACGTTGAATGCACCGACGCTTCTCTTGACACCGTCGGTTCAACCGGTGCTTCATTCTTTCTTTACTTGATCTCCAGAGGCGCACAAACTTGTGCCAATGCCAGAGCGTCGGATCTTCCGACAACCATCGGATGCACCGATGCTATGGGCATCGGTTCTTCCGGTGCTACTGATTTCAGTAGAACTCGTCCAATCCAGCATTTCTTTGAGTTCTTTCTTTGTGTTTTGCTTTGCATGGCCTTTTTACTTCATCCCTAGGATCTAGAAATATTCACTTAACAAAATCATTAGTCTCATTGATTGCAATGTCATACGATCACCAAAATCACTCGAAATGGCATAAATGGTGCCATGTTCGTTACAATCTCCCCCTTTTTGGTGATTGATGACAACACAATCAAAGCAAACATAAAATTTGCAAGAATTGACAAATTGAACCACTTACACTTGCTTGGATGCTTACCATCATCCAATGACGGTTTGGCCTCCCCCTAAAACCATGATCCCCCTTTGTTCCTTCCCCTATTTGCTACTCTTCTCTCATATGTTGACTTGATCCAGTCGGCATTTTCCCCCTTTGGAAAATACTTTTCCTAATTGGGAACATATCTCCCCCTTTGTTGGGAATATGTCTTGCTTTGATCCACATTTCTTCCCCTTTGGAATCAAATCACCTAAAAGGTCTTGCACCTAAAAGGTCTTGCAAAATAATATAGCTCAAGAGAAGATTAGTAGCCTAGGGAGTTAGTTTCATGACTTATGATCTAATTGTATGATATCAATGAAGATACCAATTGAAAATTTACTATGGTGGATCACAAAATCACGAAACTAACATGACATGAGCTAAGCTTTCCACAAGTGTGTACACAACATGATAATGTGAAAATCAAGTGTGCAACTAAAAGTTTCAACAAGAAAGTTTAGATCATATCATGCACGGAGGTAGCTCTAAAAAGGTAAGATATTGACAATTATACCAATTGAATGAGTTTAGAACCTTGCATACCTCCGGGGGTTCTTTGTTTACCTTACATGTACCAAATTGAAAGTGAATTGCAACCAATTGAAAGTCTTTGAAAGTGTACAACCTTTGCAGAGTTAAAACTAACTGGTTAGCCGTGCTCATGGTCAAGAGCGGCTTGGACCCTCACATGATAATTGAACTTGAAGATGATCTAAATTTATGCTTTATTTATGATGTTGATGATGGTTATTTCATATACTATTTATGGGTTAGTGGTATAAACTTACATTTAGTTAACGCTGGCTAAATAAAACTTGATCAATTAAAAATGCTTATCGCAGTTAAACCATGTCCGTTATTCCTTGATTCAGCCTTGCATGTAATATATAGTTGTTTTCCTACCACTTGTTGAGTACCAACCATAAGTATACCCACCCTTGCATAATGTTGTTCAGACCAAGATAATTAGTGCCCAGAGTATCCAGAAGACTTCGAAGAGTTCTAGGCGTATGTCTCCCAGGCGACTGCCCATGCTTGAGGATTCCGCTGCTACTCTGAGACGCTATTTATTCACATAAGACTAAGATATTCGGTTATGTAATCAAGTCTTTAATACTCTCTTTCGTTATGACATTGTTACGATATTCGCTTTATTTGTCTATCGTATGTGTGTAAACTGATCCTGGCGCACATATGAGATGCATTCGATTTCTTTCTTACACTGGGTGTGACAGTTACTGTTACATGCATGCCGTACCTATTGTATTCTTGTTGCATGCGCGACGAGACGGGAGAGCATGCATTCTGAGATCGGCACCCGATGCAGTCGCACGTGATCGGTTCTAAGTAACTCGAGCCAACAACCCTGGGAGCTCTACACCCTTTTATTTCAAAAAAAAAAGAACTCTACACCCTGGATTATGATCTTAAACCATACCGGTTGTTATTAGGGCCGTTTGGATGTGCTTCTCTCAGAACGATTTTACCAGTGAAGAAAAAATAACTTCATCCTGGTTCTAATGTATTTTAACCTACCCAAGTTTACAAAACAACTTCAAGCTAAGAGTACTCGTTTGGCTTCCTCTCCGTGGCCATTAGCAGCGATGGCTTCATATGTCATGAGTAATAATTTGGTTACAAGATTCGTCCTCTGACCATCTGTCACTACTCACTGCTGACTGAATCCCTTCTCTATCACTACCATGGCCATGAATCTGAAAGCAGGGGGTTCGCATTAAGTTACTGTTACATACATGCCGTACCTACCACGCCAGCTGCATGCAGTCCAATGACAGCATTATATTTTTCTGAAGGAAAGGACTTGTACACTACAACAGACTCGGGGAACCCATCTTCGTTTATTAATTCACCTCGGCTGCCACACTAACGTGCCACACCCTCGTTGCAAGTGTGGCGCCGCGCCACTGGCAAAGTTAAAGTTGCATGGATTTATTTGCTTGTACACAGCCTTAAACGGTTAATCTATTGTTCTGACATCTTCATAATTTATTTAATAGTATCTATCTTGGCTCTCACAACATCTCTCATGTAATAAATAAAGTGCGAAGCACACTTCTCTCTATGAGTTAACTCTTAATAAAGATGAGCTAGTACACTCTCTTTCTTTTTCATATAAGCAAAATGACAATTTAAATTTTTATGAGCTAACTATAAGGTGTTGTTGGAGGAGACATCAGATTTCCCTATTTCCTTGAATAAATTTTGTATTCCTCTTTCACGGGCGACGGGAGGGTATGGATCATTGCAGCCTGCAATCTGAACCCGATGCAGTCACACCTCACACGTGATGGTTCGAGCCACTCGAGGCAGACTGTAGTCAGTTGTACTAGATGCCTACTGTTATTTATCCTTGCCACCTGCCACTGCCAACTCCAACTCTAACTCCAGCAGCAAAACGAAGCCACCAAATTCATTGCCAGCTACGGCAGCTCCATAACAACCTCACGTTGGAGCAAAAAGCCCTCCCGGTAGGGATCCTAGCTCCCTTCTCCACCTTAGTCGATTTCATCTCGTCCCCAGTACCCAGCCTACCGCAATCCTCGCCTTCGATTGGCCTTCACCTCCCTCTAGCAGAAGCTGTGTGAAACCGACGACGACCGTGTTGAGGCCAGATTTGTCCGCCTCTAACCCTGTGCACAATCAGATCCCATCCTAGGAACCACATTGGCATTGGCATCGGTTCTGGTGGTCGCTCGACTTGCCGGCCTCAGGTTAGTTTGTGCAATTGTAATGCTTAGTTCTGCCTCTTGGTTCCTGCCGTTGAATGGGGCCCGTACGAATCAGAGACCTCCAATTTTTATCCAATTTGTCTGTTGCATCATGCAGTGTCATCGTTGGACTTTAATTAGGAACTGCCTGTTTCCCCTGATGGGAGATCACTGTTGTAACCAATAAAAGGATTCAAATTCAGCTGACGGGATATCACTACCAAAAAGCTCAAGATCCGGGACTACACCCCTCCCCAGTCCCACCTAGCTTGCTAATATAATCGAGGTACGGTAATAAATCTCTGTTGGACATTGCATCTAGCATTACTGATATTTAAAAACAAACATACAAATTTTCTATAACAAATTTTGGCTTGGTTTCAAGTTAGCTCTGCCGTCCCGTGTCAGTGTGCCTACATTACGTTCCAATTCAGACCCTTGAGTGTTGACAGTTAGGAGTTTGTTGATATCAAGCAATTTCTCTATAACAAATTGCTAGCTTGTTGTAGGTATAGTGATTAATTATTCTCCTTCCTTTAATATTTCATTCTTCTTAGTACGTAAAGGATAAGAATTAATTAAACCTTTCAAAGTAGCTCCGACATCATTTTGAAATCAATTCCACGTAAAATATGATATTTGTTTAATTTTTGTACAACATACAGAAACCAAACCTGGCTATTCATGGCGGGCGTCCTCGATGCCTTGGCATCCTACGTCCAGAACATGCTTACAGAGATGGCAAGGGATGAGGTGCATATGCTGCTGGGGGTCACCGGAGAGATCGACAAAATGGACATCAAGCTCAAGGACCTCAAGAACTTCCTCGTTGATGCTGATAGGAGGAGCATCACCGACCAGAGTGTCCAGGCATGGGTACTAGAGCTTAGAGAGGCCATGTATGATGCCACCAACATCCTCGACATCTGTCAGCTCAAGGCCATGGAGCGTGGTCCAAGCCATGATGCAGGGTGCTTCAACCCACTATTGTTCTGCATGCGGAATCCCATCCATGCCCACAAGATTGGCAGCCGTATCAAGAACCTTAACCAGAAGTTAGAAGATATCAAGCAACGTAGCTTACATTTCAAATTCATCAACCTCAACTCATACAAAGACCGTAGCAAGAGGGTGACTCGTCCTGGTAGCCGTGAGACATCTGCTGAGCTTGACGAGTCAAGTTTGGTCGGTGAGAATATTGAGGAGGACACAAGAAATTTGGTGGAGATGCTAACATCAGCAGAGCTATCAAAATGTGAGAACAACAAAATTTTGGTTTTTGCTATCGTGGGAGTTGGTGGGATTGGTAAAACAACCCTAGCCAAGAAGATCTTCAATCACGACATCATCAAAAAAGAATTTACAAAGGAAATATGGTTAAGTGTGAACCAGGACTTCAATGAGACTGAGTTACTAAGAAGAGCTATCATCGAAGCTGGGGGTGACCACCAATCTGTTGGAAATACGAGGGGCGCGCTTGAGCGAGCTCTTAAGGAAGCCTTGAATGGGGAAAAGACCTTATTGGTGATGGATGATGTTTGGAAGCATCAAGTATGGGAGGATGTGCTCCAAACTCCCTTGGTCAGTGCTGCACTAGCTCATGGTAGCCGTGTCCTCATCACCACAAGACATGTCATGGTTGCGAGAGGGATGATGGCAACAAAGCCCTACCACTATGTCAATAAACTTGATCCCGAAGATGCATGGTTGTTGCTCAAGAAGAAGGTTCGTAACTCAGAATGAATAGAATCATTGTTTTTAGTTCAATCATAATACAACAGCATCACACTAAAGTACGATGATTCTTAGCTGCACTAATATTAACACCAGGAGGTGGATCCCTTGCGACCACATTAGTTTTTGTCTTTTGGACATATCGATTTCTACATCAACAATGTCAAAGATTTAGGTGGTTATCGTAGATTAATTTCGTAATGCCAGAGGTGGATATTTGTTTATAACTATATAGACATCCTAGGGTAACGTTATATCTAAGTACTTTTAGGAAATTAAATTAAACCATAGACTAGTGTTTTTCTCCACGGCATCCATCTCCACCATAACAACAATGTCTTGTTCCTTATCTCTATCTATTCTGCATTACAAATTTAGGGGTTTACTTCAGGGTGACAAAGATTCGTTATGATGCTATTGTTAATGATGATTAGATCCTGCTGAATGTATGGATGAATGATATTTTTAGAATGTTAGGGAGTTACTTATGAGGATTTACATGAAGGGTCTATGTTAATATAACTAATTCGTGGCTAGCCTCTACGTGAAAACACTTAGGATCCTAGGTTGAAACTCTAACAAATTGAAAAATCCTAGAAAATCTCAAAAAAATCAAAAGCATCCAACCATCAATCAGACAACTCTAATCATAATAGTCATTGGATTACTCACATATGCTATTATTAACATAGACTAAAGTAACTCCCTAAATATGTATCTAAATTACTCACCTCTGCCATTATATAAAAAATCTAAAGTAACTCCCCGATCTTCGTAAATTACCCACCTATGTCATTATATAATAATGCAAATAACCCCTTAAATTTGCATATCGATTAAATTATGTCATTATTAAGAGCTAAAGTAACTTGAATCTAACTTGTATAATCATAACATAGTACTCCCTCCATCCACTTTTGATAACTATATTTCACCTTGACACAATGACCAAAAAAATAACCTTACTTATCATATAATAAATGCAACATGGATTTTTTTATTGGTTCTCCAATATTTTAACTAGGAGCTCCTCGGTACTAGTGCTATTTATTGACATAGCTATACCAATTGCAAATATAGCTATCATTTTTTAACATTAAGTTTTTGAAATATAGCTATCAAAAATGGAGGGAGTATTAAAGTGCACCAATATAAAATTCTAAATTATTATCTCTATTATTATTAATATATCGTATGTAATTGTTTATATAAAAATACTACCCACCATATGTGTCACCCTGTATTCATGTATGGTGGAAGAGATAAGAATACCAATTCATAAATAAATGATTCAATCAAATATATATCGAACACACATGAAGTTGTGATGCCAAATGAAATATATTACAACTTGATAACGATAATATGTATTTTAAAATATGTGTTAGAATATTTGATAGATAATAGAGGATGTGAGATTTAGAATCACTACTACAAAAGTCTTAACCGAGGTGGGAAAAAATAATTAACCGCATACCCTTAAAATGAATCTCGTCCATTGGTATTAGCTATGTCAGGAAAGACATCTGGATATTCACACACTACTCTGATATCTTCCATTGAACTCCCTTGTAGCTGACTCATTGTACCATCTGCTGCTGATGGAAGCCTTGCCCTGAACTCAAACCATTCTCCTGATGGGCTAGTAAGAAGTACTGATCTCTTGGCACATTGAATGACAGCATCCACCTTACTCAACCATCCCATTCCAAGAATGACATCGATACCACTAGAGTCCAACACTATGAAATTTGCACGAAACTCTCTATCCAAGATCTTGAAACTAACACCAACACAGTGATACATGGCTTTCATGTCTCCCCTAGGTGAACTAACTAGCATGTGGTTTGGTAAAGAATGCACAGGAATACCATGCTTTGCTACGAACTGAGCAGAAATAAAGGAATGCGATGCTCCAGAATCAAATAAAATAGATGCAGGAGCTGAGTTAACCAAGAACATACCAAACACAATGTCCTGGGCCTCCTATGCGGTCTCCGCAGCTACTTGATTCACCCTGCCGCGAACATAATTCTGCTGATCCTTATTCTGCGAGTTCTGGTTATTGTTTCTTTGCTGCTGCGGCTGCTGTTGAGGAGTCTGTCTTTGTGCACTATCATTGAACTGACCCAGTGTGTTCAGGTCATTCCGCTTGGGGCAGTTGTTAGCATAGTGCCCGATTTCACCACACCTATAACAAGTGTCCTTCCTAACAGGAGCAGAGTTGGGATTCCTCATGGGTGTACTGGTGAGAGTATTCTGGTGGTTCTGAGGGAAGTTGGAGCGTGGCGCCTGTTGTCCAGTGTGTGGAGTTTGCGGAGTCTGCTGATTCTGGCGTTGGTACTGATTTTGCCCGTAGTTGACATTCTGGCCTCTAGAACGGAAAGGTGCTCCCTGTGTAGATGCAAAGCGAGGACGGCTGTTGCTTGACTGTCCCTGTAAGTCCATCTTCATTTTCATCTCGCCTATCTCCTTGCGAGCATGCTCCACCTTGATGGCATCGTCTACCAGCTCCTGGAAGCTTGCAAAAGTATGACACAACAGCTGATACTAGATGGCTCCACTCAGACCATTCCTGAAGTGATCCTGCTTGTCTTCATCATCTGCAATATTTGCTAGAGCATAGCGAGACAACTCAATATACTTGTCTCGGTATTCAGTCACTGACATACCTCCCTGCTTGAGCCCAAGAAATTCCTGCCTCTTCAGCTTCATGAGGCCCTTGGGTATATGGTCCTCTCTGAACTTGGCTCTAAATTCCTGCCAGGTTATGGTGTTAGGAGCATTGTGGGCTGCGATGTATGCATCCCACCAAGCTGCAGCAGTTCCCTCCAGTCTTCCCGAAGCATAAAGAACTCTTTCCCGATCGGTGCATTGGGCGATATCCAGCATCTTTTCAATGGTCTTGATCCAATCAACCGCCTGAAGAGGATTTGGCGCATGGGAGAAGGTAGGAGGCTTATTACTCATGAAGTCACGATGACAGTCCCTCTGCTATGGCGGTGGCGCTTGATTCATCTGTGCCTGCATGTTGGCCATTGTCTGGGCCATGTTGGTGAGCAACTGCGTCTGAGCAGCAAGGAACTGCTCCATCCCTGCAGGTGGTGGTGGTGGTGGTGCCTGGTGCTGCTGCTGGTTCTGGGGTCCCTGGTTGTTGTTGTTGTTCTGCATGTTACCGGAGTTGATGTTGCTATTGCCTCCTCTCTTTCCCTGAACTGGTGGCTGATCAACTCCTGAACCAGACCTGGTGTTCACCATCTGATCAGTTAGACAAGTGAGACTCATGAATATATCATGGAAAACAAATAGGATAACAATGGTAAGACAAGGAAAATAAATAAAATAGATAACCCCAAAACTTTACTAAACTAACTAATCTTTATTAAAAACTTGATGTAATTGTGGTAATCACTCCACAATTCCATCGCAATCATTACAAAGAAGCAAATCACGTAGTTCTCACAATAACAAGCATAAAAACCACACTAATTTAAACTAGCACACATTAAAGAACGTTTTGATCTAACGATTACAAACTGACTTTGACAAGACTCTCCTAAGACTCTTAAGCCTAAACATCTAGAGGTAGCGGGTGCGGTAACCGGGGTCTCCATAGCGAACGTGCTAGCGTGCTGGTGAATTTGCCTTGCGAATCTCCTGCTCATCATCATCTAGTGGGGGTGGTTCCTATTCTCCCTGCTGATGAGCCTCCAAGATCTGACATTGGCGACGTAGCCTCCTCAACTCGTCCTTGACTTCATCCAGTTCTACCCCTGCCGCATCCAGATCAGTGCTGAGAGCGGCAACCATCTCCTATGCAACATCCATAGTGGGGTTCCTCTCCTCAGGGGGTGGACGAGGGATCTGAGCACAGGCTGCACCCCTACTGCGGCGTGGGCAGAATTTGAACTTAGAGTCCGCAAGCTCATCACTGTAGATGTAGCAGATTCTCGAGAGAGCTCTCCATGCAGCTTCACTAACTCCTGCCTCCAGTGATCTCCTCATCACCTGATCGTTGTTCGCATGGATCTCCCTCCGGGTACCAAACCTGGGATGTCGTATGGTGATCACAGCTGACACACACTATTCCCCTTGCTGGCCGGGTCCTTAGTGCGGTAAACTTCAAAGTGTGGCTTCTGGGTGGCGCTAATGATTTGCAGTGCTTCCCACAGCATCGTCGGGTAGGGGCCTTCAGCATCATCTATGTAGTGGATCTCCCTCTGCGCCCGGAACTCAGGCGGCTGTCGTGCATCTCTGGGCGGTGCTAGGGGGTTCCTTGAGTTCTCATCTCCTCCATCTGGGGCGCCTGGTCCACCTGTCAGCTCCAAGGGTTCTTCTTCTGCAATGAGTCATCCCACATGCCACCACCAGAGTAGCCATCATACTGGATGGGGTCTTCATCATCCTCCACTGGGTCACTCAGGTCTCCTTCAGCAGCGGCGAGCACTAGATCCTCTGGTGGTGGAACTGGGTCTTCCTGTGCTGGTGTTGGTGACGGCAGCGGAGATGTCAGGTTCCCTTCTTCATCAACCTCCATGATGCGGCCATCTTGGTCCTCAGCGAAGAAGTAGTCCCTCCCTAGTACTTCCTCATCCTCCTCCTCTGACTGAGCTGGGGTGGGTGAAGGAAGTGCAGGTGCTGGGGCTGGCTCAACAGGTGTGTGACGGGAGAAGGCACGTCCTCCGGTGCTCTTGCGGGCAGTCTGGTAAGCCTTGGCCATCTGTAGCAGGGCAAAATAGAGAAATTTTTGTTTAGCAAAAGTATACTTGAAAGAAGTAAAACAAGTATACCACTAAGGATAGGATAAAAGATGTCAGTATAAATAAGGATTAAGCAATTTTCAAAATAAGCAAGAGCAGAAAGATAGATAAAGACTTGGCAACTAAATAAGACCTTAATTGCGACCGTTCTAACTAGGCTAACGTACTACAGTCAACACTGCTCCGATACTACTTCTGTCACACCCGGTTTATGAGGGAAACCGAATGCATTCTCATATGTGCATCAGGATCAGTTTGCACACATACGATAGACAATAAAGTGAATATCATAACAATGTCATAACGAAAGAGAGTATTAAAAACTTTATTACATAACCGAATGTCTTAATCTTAAGCGAATAAACAACGTCTCAAAGTAACAGCGGAATCCTCAAGCACAGGCAGTCGGCTGGGAGACATACGCCTAGAAATCTTCAAAGTCCTCTGGATACTCCAGGCAATCGTTATGTTGGTCTGAACAGTGTTATGCATGGGTGAGTACACTTATGGTTGGTACTCAACAAGTGGCAAAGAAACAACTATATATTACATGCAAGGCTGAATCAAGGAATAGTTGACATGGTTTAACTGCGATAAGAACTTTTAATTGATCAAGTTTTATTAGCAAGCATTAACTACATGTAATTTTAAACCATTATCCCATAAATAAGCATATAAAGTAACCATCATCAACATCATAAATAAAGCGTCGATTTAGATCATCTTCAAGTTCAATTATCATGTGAGGGTCCAAGCCGCTCTTGACCATGAGCACGGCTAACCGGTTAGTTTTAACTTTGCAGAGGTTGTACACTTTACCGATAATTCGCGTAAAAGTCCCGAAGAACTTTGAACCCAACCACACATGTGTTGATCAGACACAATACCACACTTCTGAGGTATGGTTGCATAGGGATGCTATGAGGCCTTTACAAAGATTCCCTAACAAATGACAATCTGCTAAGGTTTCAAGTCAAAGCAGAGCATAACCCTCCCTAATGGTCAGCTCCTTAGCAAAGGCCGCTACCCCAAGAGGACCGGGCTATACCCCATCGATGCATCCCCTCTTGCCCTTTCGGTAAGATTGTCACAAGGTAGAGTTTCTAATTAATCAGCCAATACCAGAGCCATGTAGTATTGTGGTTGTACTATTTTCCTGGGTGGTTCTCCATGTTCCAATTAAATCATATGATCTTGCTTAACAACATTAACCATAGAACATGAAGTAACATGTGTAGCATTTGTATTAAGTATCTCTACCATGATCTATGTATGAGCAACTAGCAATACTACACAACTTAAATAAATCTCCTGGGTTGATCAAGGCATGGATAAACAAACTAAGGTATAATCCTTAATTGGGTTCCCATCATATTATAGACACATGCATGCAATAAAGTAGATGTGAATAAACTGTGAATTATTTGGGACAAAAGTATGATCAAGGAGCCACTTGCCTTCCTCGAGCTGCTGCTGCTGACCAGCGTCTTCAAAGTCTTGCTCTTGCTGACCCTCGAACGGCGTGTCATCTACACATCACACGAGCACATACAAGCAAACACGTACAAAAAATAAGAAACAGTACAACAATCAATATAAATAGTATAAAATGAAGGTATAAAACTATTCTACACATTGCAAGGATCACGTGAGCGCAAGAATCGTCGAAAACGGATTTAAAACGATGAAGTTATGGCTAAAACAAGACTATAAGGGCTTATTTGTAAGAGCTTTAAAACAATAGGGGCCTAAACATAAAGAAAAGGACTATTCTGAGTTTATTCTTAAAAAGGCTTGGACGCGGGTTAATTTTGGGAAATCAGAGGGGCTCTTTTGCAAAAGTGCAAGGTTGACCGGTATAGGTTGTGTTGACTCGGGTTTGAATCTAATATGGATTGTCGATCTCGAATCGGACGGCAGAGGCGGGTTGGGCGGAGAGAGCGGCGGCGCAAGGTGCCGGCAGCAAGGCTGGGCGGCGGCGGCTCACCGGCGTTTCGCGTACACGCAATTCCGGCCCCGATTCGACTCGGGTTTGGGTCGGAGAGCAGGTTTGCAAGGTTGCAAACTCGTTTATGGGCTCTGGACGGCGATACGGAGACCGGGCGGTGGCGCTCTTCAGCGGATGGCGGAGCGGCCCGTCGGACATGCTCCGGCGAGCTTTTCCGAGCGCAGAAGGGCAAGAGAGAGAGAGAGGGGGAAGCAGATGCGGAGTCTCGTGACCTTCCGACAAAGTTCTTGCGGCGGTCGAGAGCGGTGTAGCGGTGGCGGAACGACGGCGTGGCGGCGGCGGGCTCCGAGCTAGAAAAAGCGGCGGCGCGGCTAGGGTTTCGAGACAAAGGCGGCGGCTGCGGATTTGGTGGGTTTAGGGGCACGGGGCGGCGCTTTTATAGGGCTGGCCGAGGGGCCTGGGCTGGCAGGCCCGGGGGACACGGTGGCGCAGATATCCCGGTTAGATTCGGCTGGGTGTCCGGCTCGGACCCGAGCTCGGAGCCAAGCCCGACAGGTGGGGGCCACCTGGTGGTGAGGGAGGCGAGGGGGGGCGTGGGACGGGCCGCATGCGAGCTGGGCCGGGAGAGGAGAAAGGGAAGGGCCGCGCCGGGCAGGTTTTGGGCCACGGGGATAGAAAGAAGAGAGAAAAAGAGAGTTGGGCCAGCAGCGGGAAAAAAAAAGAAAAGAGAGGAAATGGACCAGATGGGCTGAAAGGAAGAAGAGGAAAAGAGAAAGGTTTTCCATTTTCTTTAAACTTTGATTCAAACAAGTTCAAATTAAATTTGAATTCAAAGAATTCAAACTCAAACTAAACCACAGACAATAAAAGATGCATAACGGCATGAATGCTCACAACCTATTTTCCTTATATTTGTTTTAGGCTAAATAAATTATTTTTAATTCTTGATAAACGCTCTAAAATGATAGATAAGGCAAATAAAACCTTAACGATCCTAAATCAAAACTAATTAAATTTATTTATGTTCCTGATTTGAAATTTAGGGTGTTACAATATGTATCCTATTTTTATATTAATTCTAATTAGCCCTAGTGGAAGCACGGATTGATCGGCTAGTCTAAAAGAAATGAGTGCTACTTGCTACTCTATGATAACAAGTGCTTGGGCTTATGTTTCTTAATTAAGCACGTGGTCTACAAAAATACTATTAAGTATTTTAAAATAGGGGTAGTACCGATGCATGAGTCACGTCTTAGCTAATATGATACTCTCTCCGCCGCTAAATATGATGTTTTGGTCAAATAAATTAGTTTTACTTTTAAACAATTAGTTTGTCCAAAGCATTATAGTTTTATAGTATATTATTGTTCACTAATCTTGTAATTATACTTCAATTCGATTCAATGCTAGTCAATAATAGTTCCACCTCTGAACTCATATATTGTATTTTCATCAAAAACATGATATTGGGAACCATGAGTGATACAGTTTTGTGGATAGGTTTTTTCGCAGTAGCGAAATATAGTTTGCGAACATATAACATTTTTTAGTAATACGTTTCCCAGCCCGTAGTACATCTAACAATGCACATAGTAATAGCTACGTTAAATATGTACTTTTGACATAATTATCTGATTTCTACAAGTGTATGGTAAAAACTATGTTATTTTTCTCTTGGGATGAATGTCCTTACCAATTTTTGCTTGTTAACATATATCTATACATACGGCCGTAAACTCAGGCTCCATTTGTATTTATTTTGTGATGAAGGTAAATATCATGACGCTCTGGCATAAGTGATACTTTACAAACTACTAATTGGCCTGGCTACTGTGCAGGTAGTTGGAAACGGAAATGATGAAGACCAGATTGAACTGCTCAAGGATATTGGAATGGAAATTATAACAAAATGTGATTATTTACCACTTGCTGTGAAAGTAATGGGAGGTCTCTTACGTCAAAAAACAGCAAGGAGACGGGAGTGGGAAAATGTCCTAAATGACTCGATATGGTCAGTGTCCCAAATGCCTGAAGAGCTGAACTATGCAATATATCTTAGCTATGAAGATTTAAGTTCTAGTTTGAAGCCTTGCTTTCTTCACTACTCACTCCTTCCCAAGAGCAGAGTGTTCTTAGATTGTGAGATCATTGGCATGTGGATTAGCGAAGGATTTGTTCATGGAACCTCACGTGACTTGGAGGAAATAGGAAAAGAGTACTACGATGAGTTGATACAGAGGAACCTTATTGAGCCTGATATAAGCTATGTTGAAAATGTACTTTGCAATATGCATGATGTTGTCCGCTCATTTGCTCAATACTTGGCTAGAAATGAAGCACTAGTAGCACAGAACAACAAAGCTGATATTGCTGACAAAATCAATTCACAAAAGTTTCTTCGCATATCGCTGGAAACAAGAGGATCAGAATCAGATGAGTTAGAGTGGTATTCATTACAAGGACAGACATCACTAAGAACACTATTATCAGTGGGGCCTATAAAAATCAAGCCTGGTGATTCATTCCTTGGTTTTTCAAATTTACGGACATTATATGTAGAAGATGCAAATTTTGATGCATTAGTTGAATATTTGAATCAACTTAAACACTTGAGGTATTTATCCATAAAAGAAACCAATACATCTAGGCTACCAGGAAGCATTGGTAATATGAAATTTCTGCAGTATATTAGCCTTCTTGGTTGTAAGAGTTTGGTGAATCTTCCTAGTTCCATTGTAAAGTTGCAACACCTGAGGTTTCTTAGACTTCGTGACACAGGAATAAGCAGCATACCTAAGGGTTTTCATGGTCTAACCAATCTAAGGAATTTACGTGGGTTTCCAGCGCACATGGATGGTGATTGGTGTAGCATTGAAGAACTGGGACCTCTCTGCCAGCTAACTTATCTTACTATAAGTGGCCTAGAGAACGTGTCTTCATCCTCATTTGCAAAAAAGGCCAGGATTGGTGACAAGGTGCGATTGAGCCATCTGTGTTTAGAATGCACAAGTAGAATTGAACATGATGGCCAATTGGTAAAAGATGAAGAAGGCATTCCTGAGGAGCAGCAGCAACAAATTGAAGAGGTATTTAATGAGCTCCAACCTCCGTCTGGCTTAGAAAACCTCGCAATCAGGGGGTACTTTGGTCAGCTGCTCCCAAGGTGGATGATGTCGACAGCACTTGTGCCCCTTGGGAGCTTGAGGAATCTAATGATGGATGACCTGGCCTGCTGCACGGAGCTTCCTAATGGCTTGTGTCAGCTCCCCTGCTTGGAATTCCTACAGATTATGCATGCTCCAGCGATCAAGCGTGTTGGGCCTGAATTCCTACAACCAAACCATCACTGCCACAACCATTCCCAGGTAGGGGTTTCATTTCCTAGATTGAGTGAGCTGAATTTTGAAGGACTGGTCGAGTGGGAGGAATGGGAGTGGGAGCTGCAAGTGAAAGCCATGGCCATCTTGGAGAAGCTAAAACTCAATAAGTGCAAGTTGAGGCGCGTGCCTGCTGGCCTTGCCTTCCACGCAAGAGCTTTGAAGAAACTATACATATATGATGTGAAGCATTTAAGTTCTTTAGAGAACTTTACTTCGGTTGTTCACCTCGACGTGTTTAAAAACGCTGACCTGGAGAGGATTAGTAATCTACCAAAACTGCAGAAGCTCGCCATCGTTATGTGCCCAAAGATGAAGGTATTGGAAGGCGTGCCTGCACTACAAAAACTCAGTCTGGAGGATTATGACATGGAAACAGTCCCAAGATACCTGCAAGATGTAACGCCAAGGCAATTGCTGCTAGACTGCAGCTTACCGCTACTCACTTCCATAGCTGCAGGGAAAACTAGCTGCGAGTGGGACAAGTTCAAACATATCCAGCAAGTCAAGGCATATGCAGGCGATGAAGGTGTTGGGAGAAAACGGTACGTGCTGTACACAAGGGATTCTTTCCGCTTGGAGACAAATATCAGCCACTCTGCTATTGCCGAAGGTAAATTAATTTCCTCTAATATATTTTATTTGCAGATACTCTATTTTGATTGGTTTGTTTTGTTAATTTCCTCTTGCCAACTCAATTTATCAACCACAGGCCGGATGGCACGCATCGACCTCACATTTTATGCTTGCGAAAAAACATGCACCATTGAAGACGAGTGTCTGGTAGGACGACGTACGTCTACGGGCAAACGTCAACCCCTCTGCCTCCGCTTCAGGTAAATTTGCAGGCAAACGTCAGCCCCTCTGCCGTTTCTAGTGATTCCCCTGGATCAAAAAATGTGCATTCCTATCCCTTCCTGACACTTAACTATACGTGTATTAACATGCAAGGTCGATATGTGCAGGTGCAATGCCTATCGTCATTTGGTAACATATTAAGTGTGCCTATTCATCCAGTGTAACATATATTGACATGCATGCTATATATGTGCAGGTGCAATGCTTATCGCTATTTAATTCTCTGGTTGCGTGGAGAGTGCCCCCACTGTAATGAGGCAGACGACCTCGCCCCCTCATCAGACCAATGGACCGAAGCAGCGGTATATTCAGCGTGCAGACGTATTAGGAGGCAGATATAGCAGACAGCAGCGATAAAATGAATCATGCGAGGAGTCCAGAGATATAGCAGACAGCAGCTCTGTTTTAAGTTAATCTTTGTGTTTACTCTGTTTTCCTTTATCTCTCCAGTTGATTACTGCTCTTACGCCCGTGCCGACTAGCAACAAAATTTGTATGGAACATAAGGCTTATGTCATGATTATTCTAATGCATCTGCAGAACTTTCCCAGACAGCAGTGGTGTATTCAGCGTGCACAAAACTTGTAGGAGGCAGATATAGTCGACAGTAGCGACAAAATTGTCAAAGTGCCTTCTTGTACTCTGCATTTGGGCTAGCATTAAATTGATGCAATCTCTGTTCCTTTCACGTCAGATAATTAGATGCGAGGAGTCCAGACTTGCACCTTCTGCTAGCTGCCCCTACAGAACTAGACTTCTATATATGATTTCAAGCAATTAAGAGCTTTGGAGAACTTTACTTCTATTGTTCACCTCGATGTGTTTGAAAACACAGACCTGGAGAGGATCAGTAATCTACCAAGACTGCAGAAGCTCGTCATCGTTGAGTGCCCAAAGCTTAAGGTATTGGAGGGTATGCCTGCGCTGCAAAGACTCAATCTAATTGATCATGACATGGAAATAGTCCCCAGATATCTGCAAGATATAAAGCCAAGGCACTTGCAGTTGGACTGCAGCTTACGGTTGCTCACTTCCATAGCAGCAGGGAAATCTGGTCCTGAGTGGGACAAGTTCAGCCATATCCAACAAGTCAAGGCATATGCAAATGATGCAGGCATTACGAGGAAATGGTACGTGCTGTACACAAGAGATCCTGATGGACCGAAAAGGCGACCAGAGAGGATGAATGAGAACCAATTAAAAAAATTCACGAACGAAATTGATTTGGAAGTCCCAAGAGTACACCCAAACCCTCTCTTCTAGAGTGTGCAAAGTGTAGCTATAGCTGAGCTAGACACCAAGCAAAAACTCTAGGAGCGAGCCGCGAAGAGATCGGATCAAGAGCGGAGCAGCAAAGATAGCACGGTATATGAACACCGGTTAAACCGACATGCGAAGAAAATCTTCACCGGTTCAACCGACGTCACAGAGCCGGCAGCAGATAAGAATCACTCAACGGTTAAATCGACGCTACGGTTTAAACAGTGTCGGTTCAACCGGCAATAGTACACCGGATGATCCGACAAAATCAAACTCAAGCGTCGGTGCAGTTGTCCAGAGAGGCAACAAAACGAACTGTGCTGAGCACCGGTTGAACCGACGTTGATGAACTTCTATACGCCGGTGCAACGAGCAAAAACAGCACGCAGAGAGAGGTTAGTAAAGCTTCACCGGTTGAACCGATACTCGTGGAACTAAAGCACCGGTGTAACCAAGCAGAAAGTCCAAAAACCCTAAAGTGCGAAAAACCAACTCACCGGTTGAACCGACGCAACATATCACAAGCGTCGGTTTAACCGGTGATAGGAAAAAGTTTGCCTGTGCCCAGAAACGATTTTTCCAGCACGCGACCTTTGGAAATCTTGATGATTGGTGGATCAAATCAAGTCCAAAGGAGCTCAAATTTTGGGGAGATGAAGATGATGATTTCAAGAACACATCCCCAAAAAATTTCAACGAAAGTCCTCACGGGTTAAGAGGAATCAGAAGACATCGGAGCAGGAGCGGGGTTTTTTCCTAAAATGCAAACTCTTCGATTCGTGGAGACTCGTGATTCCGGAGAATTTAGCACTAGGCTAGATGGATTAGAAGCACCCCAAAGAGTCACAAAATCATCTACAAACCGCCCTCAATCTCATGCACAAAGAACAAAACGGGAGAACCAAAATTCATCACACAAAAGACATTCAAAGTACAAGATTGATTAAAATTCAAAAGGCCCGAGGGCACAAGGAGGAGAGGGCCTCCTTTCCCGATCAATATTAGTACAAAGTCTCAAGAATCCATGGATGAAATTCTACCCGGGAGAGAGGAAGAGGGAGGAACAAAGAGAGAGGGAGAGAGGGTGATGGGAGGAAGGGGCAGGCGGCTGGACTGGGAGAGCCAGGGCGAGGAGAGAGCGTGTGAGAGATATTTAAGCCCACTAACTCTAGTACTAAAAGACTAAACTATTCTTAGACTTAATTAGACACTAGAAAGCCCGTAGGGGCAAAACCAGAAAGAGATACAAAGACTCATCCGACGGCCAAGGTTCTTTCTTCGAGTCGAAGTCTTCTCCGCGATGCCGCCGTGGGGGTGAAGATCTGGTCCGCGGTTTTGGAGGGTCCGCGAAACCCGGGTAAGTGGCCGGTTTTGAGAAAACCGCCAAAACTCCACGCGCGGGAAAATTCCTGCCTCCACGCCGTGGCCCTGGACGCCGTTCCCGCCTCGGCCTCCTGACGGCCCTAGACGCCGCCCAACGCCCGTCACCTCCTCACCCGCAGCGAGGCCCTAGACGCCGTCGACGCCCGTTCCTCCGCCAGTCCCGAGACCGACGCCCGTGCCTCCACGACTTGTCGTCTTCAACCGCCGTCCGCCAGTTTGGTTTTGTGGCGCAAACTAAGAAACCCGCCTTCCGTCGTCGCTTACGTCCTCGATCCAAGAGTGGACGCCACAGCTGCCGCCCGGCCCGAACTCCGGTCCCGGCTGCACTTCACCGCCGTCCACCGCACGGTCCATCGGCCACAGCACCTCCACGGCAGCTCTCCGTCCACACTCGACGCCCGTGTACCTGCAACCAAAGACCAAGCACACGATCACACCGCACGGTTGACAATTCACTCATCACAACCAGGAGTGAGTACTCCACATTGCTCAGATCCTTTCCGCCGATGCTGCAGTTGCTTCATCAAATATGTTTTACTTGTAGAAACTCTGTTTTGCTTGGTCTGTTTTCTTAGCTTGGCTATGCAATGTTTCATCTGCAGCATCGGCGGCACGCATCGAGCTCAAGTTTTATGCTTGCGGCGCAACATGCCCCATTGAAGAGGAGTGGCCTATTGGACGAAATGCGCCTGCTGGCAAACGTCAGCCCCTCTGCCTCCGCTTCAGGTAAATTTGCCTACACGTCAGAACATCCCGTGCTGTTCCATCAATTCCAAAAGTGTGCATTCCAAAAGTTCCATTAATTTACCTTAAATGTGTTAACATTTAAGGTCGATACGTGTAGGTGCAATGCCTATCATTATTTGGTTCCCTGGTTGCGTCGAGCGTGCCTGCACTGCAGTGAAGCCGGCGACATCGCCTCCTCGTCAGATCAATGGACCGACGAAGCAGGGTATGCAGCATACACAGCGTACAAGACCAGATATGGGAGGCTACAGAGACAAAAGCAAACGGCAACGAGAATGTAGTTTGAATAGAATATATACTGCCCCAGCAGTGGATGCACTTCCACGCCAGGAACAGAGAGGATTGTACTAGTCCAGCCTTCAGCCTTCTTACCAACTGCCTGCACAAACCAGGACTTGCTCTGTTTTTACTCTGTTTGTGTTTTGCTCTGCTTTCTTTCATTGAACCTGCCTGAAGGTGGAATGTCCTTCTCTACTGTTTATTGGTTACATTAGTGCCTAGATCGATTCGTTGTATGCACAGAAAAGGTAAAAGAATTCCTTTTGTTTGCCTTCTACTGCCGACTGCCGTACGTGCGTCAATGGCTTGGCTTCCTTTTTCTTTGTATTGTGTATGTTGCACTGGAAATATTCACATGATGGATGCTTCTGTCAAGGTTACTGATCGATAAAAAAAATAAGATATGATTTTCGCGCCAAGCGGTTGCCTTGGAGATTGAACCCTGCTGTTAGTTACCGCTCTTGCAGTTGCGCCTGTGCACACTACCCACAACGCTGATGTTATGCAATTCAGACTTAGCCATACTACCGTGCAGTGCAACGCAGACAACATGAATCCAGCACCAAGTTCCATTTTTGCAGCAGGGATTTCTTTGCTTAGTATACCGTGGATCTATTTTTGCCATATCCTCCACATGTTCTCATTCGCATAGACAATTAGACATTGATCAAGTCATCCCAATATGTTTTTACTAGCCTATCAATCCGTACTCCTGCACGGGCTAATTAGAATTAATATAAAAATAAGACTTATAACTAATAATTATAATTATTTATCTCACATTCTTTTTTATCTATTAAATATTCTAGCACATGCTCTTAAATACATATTTATCATTATCTAGTTGCAATAGTTTTCATTTTGCATCACACCTCCATGTATGTTTGATATATATTTAATAGAATTTTTTTTTGTGAATTAGTATTCTTAGCTCTTCCATCATACATGGATATATGGTGACACGTATAGAAATAATAACATAAATAATATTAATAAGGATAGATATGTAATTTAGATTCAGATTTAGGGGTTACTTTGACTTTTAGTAATGACATAACTGGATAATTCATATGTAAATTTAGAGGGTTATTTGTATTTTTTTTATAATGGCATAGGTGGGTGATTTATACGAAGGTTAGGGGGTTACTTTAGATTTTTCTTATAATGGCATAGGTGGGTAATTTGAATACATGTTTAGGAGGTTACTTTAGTCTATTTTTATAATGACAGTGATAGATAATTTATTAGAAAAGATAACAGATCTAATGACTATTACAATTAGAGTTGTCAAATTGATTGCTGGATGTATCTGATTTTTGTTAGAGTTTCTAGGATTTCTCTATTTTTGTAGAGTGTCCACCTAGAATCCTAGGTGACTTCATGTGAAGGCTTGAAAGAAGCCTCCAATTAGTAACAGTAAGATTTCTTTTGCCAAATTGGCGAATTTTTGTGTGACTATGCAGGTTAGGCATTGGGGTGATGTACATTACTACCTACCAGTTTATCAAATTTTGCTGCTCACCGATTTCACGCCACAGGATAAAGACTTGCTCTGTTTCAATCTGTTAGTTTGCTCTGTTTTCTTTAGTTCTCTCCTAGTTGACTGGATTCATCAGAGGCAGGCGGTATATTTGTGCCGGTTCATTTGACTTGCCTGCAGTTGAAGTGCGTGTCCATCTCTACTGCTTCTTAACTAAGTAGTGCCCGAACAAAATCATTCCTTCATGTTTGGTTTTTCTCTTCCAAATTGGCAAATTCATGTTTGACCACCATAGCATGCGAATCTGTGGTTGCACATTGTTCTTTGACACCATTATCTAAATACTACCAGCAGTGCGCGCGGCTGGCATTCGACGGGTTGCATGTGACGCCTCCAAGGTGAGGAATGAGAGTACTCTATCCTGTTTGTGATGAGTGAATTGTCAACCGTGCGGTGTGATCGTGCGCTTGGTCTTTGGATTGCAGGTACACGGGCATCGAGTGTCGACGGTGAGATGCCGTGGAGGAGCTCAGGCCGGGCGGCAGCTGTGGCGTCCACTCCTGGATCGAAGGCGCAAGCAGCGACGGAAGGCGGATTTCTTGATTTGCGCCACAAAACCAAGGAGGCGGACGGCGGTTGAAGACGCCAAGTCGTGGAGGCATAGGCATCGGTCTCGGGACTGGCGGAGGCGACGGGCGTCGACGGCTCTAGGGCCTCGCTGCGGGCGAGGAGGTGACGGGCGTCGGGCGGCGTCTAGGGCCGTCAGAAGGCCGAGGCGGGAACAGCGTCTAGGGCCACGGCGTGGAGGCGGGAATCTTCCCGCGCGTGAGGTTTTGGCGGTTTTCTCAAAACCGGCCACCTACCCGGGTTTCGCGGACCCTCCAAAACCGTGGACCAGATCTTCATCAAGATGGCGGCATCGTGGAGAAGACTTCGCTTCGAAGAAAGAACCTCAGCTGTCAGATGAGATCGTGTACAGGGGTGCTGCAGGCCAACCGGTCTGACCGGTCCAGCGTACTGGTCTGACCGGTCCCGCGGGTATAAATACCCCTTCACTTGTGTTAGGTTAAGTACGGCTTTTGTAATCTGTTCGTGGACTCCTCTGTCCTCCAGGCCGCCGCCCCTGCGTCTCCCTCCCTCTGTTCTTCTCTTTAGAGTAGGATTTGTTATGGATTTGTGAGACTTTGTATTGGATTTGATTGGGAAAGGATGCCCTATCCTCCTTGTGCCCTCTAGGCTTTTGAATCAATCCAATCCTGTCCCTCTTGTGCTTCTTGTGATGGATTTTCGTTTTGATTTTGGTGCACTTGATTGCGACGGTTCGTAGAGCTCTTTGTAGTGGTTCCTGTGCTTCTAGCCTCGTGCCAAACCTTCTGGAATCGCTAGCTCTTCAGAATTGGAGTTCTTGAGTTTTTGAGAAAACCCCAATCCTTCTTGATCTCTCCTTGAATTCTCAAGATTTGTTAATCTTTAGGACGAGATCTCTTGGGGATATGTTCACGGGGTAGGGGCAAAGCTATTCCCCAAGTGTCATTGATTTTCGTGGCCGTTTGGTCGAGATTCATCGTTTGAATCCAAGTTTTCGGGGGTTTTCTGGGTGCCACCGGTCAGACCGGTAGGCAATACCGGTCAGACCGGTCCAGTGCACCGGTCAGACCGGTCCAGGCAGATCAGGTCGGCTGTTTTCCCGATTCGCTTCCGAATTGCTTCATGTTTTCGCTCACTCGTTCGAGGCCTTTTGTGTTGGTTTAGCTTTTTCATAGCTATTCCAAACTTTGTTCAGAACGCTTGAGGACTTGGGTGATTTTCGAGATATAGGCCGACGGTTCGAATTTCAAAAGAAATTTTGTCCGGCTCCCATTCACCCCCCTCTGGTCGCCGGTTTCGGTCCCTCAATTGGTATCAAAGCTTGGTTGAGGTTTTCAGTACCTTAACTGGTTCGAAAACCACTTAGTGACCATGGCGAGTCTTGGGAAGATCCCGGTATTTTCCGGCGAGGACTATGCCTACTGGAAGGTTCGCATGAGAGCCTTCTTGCGGAGCATGGGAGCCGATGTCTAGGATATCACCAAGAACCAGGCTTACCAGGTGCTTGCCGTTCGGACCTCACCTCTTTAGGTGTCCGAGCACGAGGCTAACGCCAAGGCTGTCAATGCCTTGTTCGCTGGCGTTTCTCGTGCGGAGTTCTCACGCGTCCAGGGTTTTCAGGAAGCCCACAAGATTTGGACATGTCTTGAGAACTACCACGAGGGCACACCTCAAGTGAAGGCCAGACTGTTCGAGACTCACCGGCGTGAATATGAGAACTTCACACAGGAGCCGGGTGAGAGCATTGACTTGATGTTCAGTCGCTTTCAATCGATTGTGAACAAAGTCAATGCGAACAGGTCTGCTGATGCCCTTGAGTACATAGAGCACGAGAAGGCCCTCAAGCTGCTCTACGCATTTGATCGCTCTGTGTGGGATCTCAAGGTGAACACGATCATTGAGTCTGCTGGCTATGAGACTCTGACCGTGAATGAGATTTTCATCATGCTCAAGGCCACGGAGGTGGATAACCAGACACGAGCCAAGCTCAATGGTGCCCCTCCCTCCAAGAGCGTCGCTCTTGTGACTGGCCCAGGTGGAACGAGCTCTAATGCTAACTCTGCTCTTGGCTTTTCTCTTGCCTCTTTGCGTTCTGTTTCAGATGAGCAGCTGGAGACGCTGGGCGACGACGACTTGTGCCTCCTCATCTGCAAGTTCTAGCGTGTCTACCACAACAGGCAGAGGAAGAAGAACCCCGGGTGCTACAACTGTGGCGACCTGAACCACTTCATCGCCGAGTGCCCCAAGAAGTCCGGCGGTGGCCAGAATAACTCCTTCGACTACTACCGCCACCGCGACCGCGACGAGGGAGGCTCCAACAAGGACCGTCGGCACCACAAGCACCACAGTAGAGACCGGGGAGGACGCTTTGACAAGGAGTCGCTCAAGAAGCGCTTCCAGTACAAGGCCAAGAAGCGGGAGAAGGCCTTCCAGGCGCAGCTCAGCGACCTCGACAAGAGCTCCGACACCGACCGCTTTTCTTCACCGACCTCCGACGACAACGACAAGAAGAAGAAGAAGCGGGACAAGGAAGCCACCGGCTTCATCGGCCTGTGCTTGGCGGCCGGTCGGTGCAAGAGCTTCTGCACCATGGCAGGTGAGGCCAATGGTGCTCGTGCGTCTTCGGGTGGATATGCTACACCGACGCACGCCGACTCTTCTCCTGGATCCGAGAGCGATTCAGAGGTAAACTCCACAATTGACCTGCTTGATACAGAGGTTAGGGAGTTGTACGCCGCTCTCGACAACCAGAAGAGGCTGCTTAAGGAAGCAGCTAGAGAGCGTAGAAAGCTTAGGGCTGAGCTGGCTTGTGCTAGAGAGAAATCTAGTGAGGATGAGTGCGCTGGCTGCATATCTCACATGAACGATCTTGTTGCTCTTCGTGCTAAGCATGATGAGAACATCGCGAACTTAGATGTTGCTAAGACTTCGCTTTCTGACGTGTCTCATGAGCTCGCCAAGGCCAAGCATGAACTAGAACTGATTAAGGACGCTCCAATTGTTAGCGATGTGCTTGAATGCGATGAGTGTCCTATCTTTAAGTCCGATCTAGCTTCGTTGCAGTCCAAGTTTGCTACTGTTGTGTGCGAGCTAGAGGAGATGAAGTCTAGGCCAGTTTTGCTTGGTGCTTGTAAGCTTTGTCCCATGCTTAGGTTGGAGCTAGATGAGAAGAACGCTTTGATCAAGTCTTTTGAAAAGACTAAGGTCGTAGAGTCTAGCCCACCTATTGATTGCTCTATTTGCCCTGGTCTGATTTCTGATTTGGATGATCTTGCGGTAGAGAAAGCCAACTTGGAGAATGAGAACACATACCTTAGGGCGATTCTTAGTTGGGTTTCTACTAGTGAGCCGCAGTTGGGCATGATGATCGGTCAGTTTAAGCGTGGTGATGGGTTTGGGGTCGGTTACACATACACGAAGTCAGACTTTGACAGGTTGTATGGTAAGATTGGCAAGGCTGCTGGAAACACTACTAGCATGAGCACACAGCCTTCGCTTGTTGACCCCGCGGATGGTGTGCTTAAAGAACCACCGAAAGCACCTCCGCAGAAGCAGGTTTGGGTTCCAAAGCCCAATGAGCTGAGGAATCCCCTCAACACGCTCCCTGCTACCACAGCCCAGGTTGCCCAGAAGAAGGGGGCTACTCCTCCCCGTCCGCAGGCTAGGCCTCCACCTCCCAAGTGTGAGGTGAGGTACCACTGCGAGTTCTGTGACAGGGAAGGTCACCTGGAGGAGTTTTGCTTCAGGAGGAAGCGGGCTGTGAGGCGAGAGCAGGAGAGACAGAACGCGGACATGTACTCTGCTCGGGTGCATGGTCCTTCTCGGCGTGGTGGTAGGCAAGATGCTAGGGCGCGCCGTGTAGGTGGAGGTCAGGGAGACGGTGGTGGTTACTATGCTCCAGCGGGTGGTCGCTTTGCCGGCCGTGCTCTTGGTTGTTTTCAGTATGGCTATAGACCACGGGACCGAGGCTTTGGAGGAGGTTTCGAGGCACCACACTTTCCTTGCGGTGGTGTTCGTCAGTCACGCGGTAGAAGGGATGGGGGATACGCTTTGTCTGGTTTTGCTAACCCTTCTGTAGAGCAAATGGCTCGACACTGGTTTGCTTCTCACTTTGCTAACCCCAGTGTTGAGACATTTGCTCACCCTTTGTTTCACTACTGATGTGCAGGTCGGAGGCTTGGAGAACAGGTGGATCATGGACTCCGGTTGTTCGCGCCACATGACTAGGAATGACAAATGGTTCTCCAGCCTCACCCCGATGCGCTCAAAGGAATATATTGTGTTCGGGGATAATGGAAGAGGAAAGGTACGTGGACTTGGCGCTGTTCGTGTTTCTGATCGCTTTACCCTGAGAGAGGTCGCTTTGGTTTCGAACCTTGGGTTCAATTTGCTTTCTATCTCACAACTTCTTGATGAGGGGTTTGAGGTTCGCTTCAAGGAGGGCTGTTCTCGTGTTTTGGATTCCAGAGGAGATTTGGTTTGCTGGATTACACCTCGCGATCGGGTTTTCTTGGTTGACTTCTCTGGAACTCCTTTTGGCCCTTCTCGTTGCTTGTTGGCTGGTCCTTCTTCTGATCTGTGGAAGTGGCATATGAGACTTGGACATTTGAGCTTTGACTTGTTGTCAAGACTGAGCTCACTTGGCCTGATCCGAGGATTGTCCAAATTGAAGTTTGAAAAGGACCTTATTTGCCATCCGTGTTGCCACGGAAAGATGATTGCCACTTCACATCCACCTGTTAATCAGGTGATGACTTCTCACCCTGGAGAGTTGCTACACATGGACACAGTTGGTCCTTCTAGGGTGATGTCTGTTGGTGGGAAGTGGTACGTTCTTGTGATCGTGGACGACTTTTCTCGCTATTCTTGGGTCTTTTTCATGAGAACCAAGGATGAGGCTTTCGAGTTTGTTCGAGACTTGATCTTGAGGTTGAAAAATGAGCTACCCCAGCCATGCGAGCGATTCGTAGTGATAATGGCACAGAATTCAAAAACGCTCGTTTTGACGCCTTTTGCAGTGATCAAGGTCTTGAACACCAGTATTCTTCCCCCTACACTCCATAGCAGAATAGAGTTTTTGAGCGGAAGAATCGGACGCTGGTTGAGATGGCGAGGACGATGCTCGATGAGCATAGGACTCCTCGTAAATACTGGGCTTAGGCGGTTAACACCGCTTGTTACGTGTCAAACCGTATTTTCTTGCGTGCTTTCATGCATAGGGCCTCTTATGAGTTGCGATTTGGACGCCAGCCCCGTGTTGACCATCTCAGAGTTTTCGGTTGCCAGTGTTTTGTGCTGAAAGATGGAAATCTTGATAAGTTTGAGTCTCGCTCGTCTGACGGTATTTTTCTCGGTTATGCTTCTCACTCTAGGGTGTACCGTGTGCTGATTATTGATACTAACATCGTCAGAGAGACTTGTGAAGTCACCGTCGACGAGACTGCACCGTGCAATTCTTCTGTATTTGAAGTTGCAAGAGATGATGAGCTCGGCACCTCCATCTTTGAAGATGAGGGGGAAGAAGCTGCGGAGGGCGACCCTGAGGCTACCACGCGTGCTGTGGACCCAGTTGCTTCCGCCACGAGCTCAGACGATGACGACGGCCCCGATCCGACTACGTCTACTTCACGGGGGCCAGTCGAGCAGGTGACTCAGGCTTCTCCAGATGCACCAGACGAGACATCAGCTTTGGTTGAGGAGGAGGCGACTTCGACGAGGGAAGCACCGCGACACATTCAGCGCCGCCATCCACCTCAACAGATGCTAGGTGATCTCAACGAGCGAGTCACCAGGTCCAAGGTAACAAGTATCGCTGGCTTTGCTCATTCAGCGTTTGTTGCCTCTTTTGAGCCCAAAGATATTGGACACGCTCTTTCTGATTCTAATTGGGTCAATGCCATGCATGAGGAACTTGAAAATTTTGAAAGAAACCAAGTTTGGGTTCTAGTCGAGCCTCCACCTGCTTGTAATCCCATCGGAACGAAGTGGGTTTTCAAAAACAAGCAGGGTGAGGATGGGTTGGTTGTTCGAAATAAGGCTCATCTTGTTGCCCAGGGGTTTTGCCAAAAAGAGGGTATTGATTTTGAGGAGACTTTTGCCCCTGTTGCTCGTTTGGAAGCTATTCGAATCTTTCTTGCATTTGCTGCTTCCAAGGGTTTTAAAGTTTTCCAAATGGATGTTAAATCTGCCTTCTTGAATAGTTTTATTGAGGAAGAGGTTTATGTGAAGCAACCCCCTGGTTTCGAAAATCCCAAGTTTCCTAACCGTGTTTATAAACTTCAGAAAGCTCTTTACGGTTTGAAACAGACACCTAGAGCCTGGTATGATAGATTGAAAATTTTTTTGCTGACTCAGGGATTTAAAATGGGATGTGTGGATAAAACCTTGTTCCTCAAGCGATCTAGCACTGATTTTCTTTTAGTTCAGATATACGTGGATGATATTATCTTTGGTGGCTCTTCTCACGCTCTTGTCTCTAAGTTTTCTGAGCAGATGTCCAGGGAGTTCGAGATGAGCATGATGGGTGAGTTGCAGTTCTTCCTCGGGCTGCAGATCAAGCATACTCCTCAGGGCACTTTTGCCCATCAAGCAAAGTACACTAGAGACTTGCTGCGGAAGTTCGACATGAGTGACTTGTCTCCTCAGCCGACTCCGATCAGCACATCGCCGGCACTTGATGCGGACTTGGATGGCGAGGAGGTGGACCAGAAGGAGTACAGGAGCATGATTGGCTCTCTCCTGTACCTGACGGCGATGCGACCGGACATCCAGTTCGGCGTCTGCCTTTGTGTGCGCTACCAGGCTTCCCCGCGCACCTCCCACAGGCAGGTGGTGAAACACATCTTCAGGTATCTAAAATTCACCCCTGAATTTGGTCTTTGGTATTCTACGGATTCTTCTCTGGTTTTGGTGGGCTTTTCTGATGTCGATTTCGGTGGGTGTCGGTTGGATCGCAAGTCGACATCCAGCACTTGTCAATTTCTCGATACATCTTTGGTGTCTTGGTCCTCTCGCAAGCAGGCTAGCGTAGCACTTTCTTCCACAGAAGCTGAGTATGTTGCCGCTGCTAGCTGTTGCTCCCAGATCCTTTGGATGAAACAAACCTTGCAGGATTATGGTTTGAGTTTCGGTAGGGTTCCCATCTTTGTAGACAACATGTCTACCATTAGCATTGCAAAGAACCCTGTCCTACACTCCAGAACTAAACACATAGATATCCGGTTCCACTTCCTGCGAGATAACCATGAGAGAGGCCACATAGATTTGATCCATGTCCCCTCAGAGAGGCAAACCGCAGATATCCTTACCAAACCACTTGAGCAGGACACCTTTGCTCGCTTGCGAGGGGAGCTTGGGGTTTGTTACCCCTTTTGATCGCTGACTTTTCTTTGGTTAGCTTTGTAGATTTTATTTGCTTCTTCTCGATTTCTAGGTTTGGTAGTTGCATTGTGCATATGCATTGTACATGTTTGTATTTTGCATTGTCTCACTTGCACTAGCATTCTTGTATACATTGCTATGACCTTCTAGTGCCTGCTAGTGTGAGTTGATAAATTTGATCATGTATAGCTTGCTCCACTGTGTATATGACATCATTTGAGTTAAGCTATTTTGATTTGAAAATCTGAAAATATGTTCACCCTGTCTCGGCTACTAGCATGTTAGGGCGTGTTGATGTGCTTTGCTATCTTATTCATGCTAGTGTAACCTTTCGTTCAGCAATTCATACTTGAAATGATCTAAATCTGATAAAATTGATTGAACTGTTCTTGAAATAGATTGAAAAGATCCAGGTGGGATTGCTTGTCGCACTGATCGAGCTTTCGGGACGGCTCACTTTGCACTTGTGAGAACCCGGACAAGGCTGTGCATGACTGAAACGAGTGCTTTAAGCTTCTGATTGTCTTTTGGCATAGGCTTGGCCTCGTTGCTAAGTGAAGCATGACAAGCTTTCAACCCCTGGCATTAAGAATTGATTGCTATAAATTTGATTGAAAAATGAATGCTTGCAACATTTTTTGGCTGAGTTTGGATCACCTGTGTGAGTATGATTAGCACTGCTTTCCATTCCCTACTTGTTAGTGCTAGATCATGGGTGATGCTTTTATTTCTCCTAAACTGAACTTGCCTAGCTCTAGACTGATTCGATATACTCTGTTGAGCTAGATACAGATCTTGTTTATGGATGCACACGTGCTTGTGACTAGATGTTGCTCATATCCTTGTATCCCTGAATGCTTTCACTTACACCTCCTGCATTGCATTCATTGCATAACATCTGTTCAGGGGGAGTCTCAGCTTCAGGGGGAATTTTAGGCATCTTATAGGCTTGATGTGTGCATGTGCCAATAAGGGGGAGAATTTTGAGAAAAGTGATCGAAAAAGGGGGAGACTTGTTTGATTTTTGAAAAACTTTGTGCGCACAGGGCTTTGAGAGTGCAGCATTTGGGGAGAGTTGCACTTGTGAGAGGGAAATGATTTTCAGTGGGAGTTTCTGCTTTGTTTAGCTCCTGATTTTCTCTCCGCTTCCAGCATGACTGCGTCGAGCGTTACCTCTGACTTTGAGGAGTCATGTTTTGGCTTTTGATCAATTGCGTCGAGCCGTTACCCTTGTCTTAGAGGATCGATCTGTGCTTGAGTAAGTGACTTGTCTTGCCTTTCTGAGCTTTGTATCACTTGCTTGAGTTCTTCACTTTTTGTTTCTATTTTATCACTTCTCTGGATTGTTTCAAGTGGTGTGTTGACAATGCACTCATCAAGGGGGAGATTGAGAAATAAGAGTACTCTATCCTGCTTGTGATGAGTGAATTGTCAACCGTGCGGTGTGATCGTGCGCTTGGTCTTTGGATTGTAGGTACACGGGCATCGAGTGTCGACGGTGAGCTGCCGTAGAGGAGCTCAGACCGGGCGGCAGCTATGGCGTCAACTCCTGGATCGAAGGCACAAGCGGCGACGGAAGGCGGGTTTCTTGGTTTGCGCCATAAAACCAAGGAGGTGGACGGCTGTTGAAGACGCCAAGTCGTGGAGGCACGGGCGTCGGTCTCGGGACTGGCGGAGGCGATGGGCGTCGACGGCGTTTAGGGCCTCGCTGCGGGCGAGGAGGTGACGGGCGTCGGGCGGCGTCTAGGGCCGTCAGAAGGCCGAGGCGGGAACGGCGTCTAGGGCCACGGCGTGGAGGTAGGAATCTTCCCGCGCGTGAGGTTTTGGCGGTTTTCTCAAAACCGGCCACCTACTCGGGTTTTGCGGACCCTCCAAAACCGCGGACCAGATCTTCATCAAGATGGCGGCATCGTGGAGAAGACTTCGCTTTGAAGAAAGAACCTCAGCCGTCATATGAGATCGTGTACAGGGGGTGCTGCAGGCCAACCGGTCTGACCGGTCCCTGGCACCGGTCTGACCGGTCTAACCAACCGGTCTGACCGGTCCAGCGTACCGGTCTAACCGGTCCCGCGGGTATAAATATCCCTTCACTTGTGTTAGGTTAAGTGCGGCTTTTGTAATCTATTCGTGGACTCCTCTGTTCTCCAAGCCGCCGCCCCTGCGTCTCCCTCCCCCTTTTCTTCTCTTTAGAGTAGGATTTGTTATGGATTTGTGAGACTTTGTATTGGATTTGATTGGGAAAGGAGGCCCCATCCTCCTTGTGCCCTCTGGGCTTTTGAATCAATCCAATCTCGTCCCTCTTGTGCTTCTTGTGATGGATTTTCGTTTCGATTTTGGTGCACTTGATTGCGACGGTTCGTAGAGCTCTTTGTAGTGGTTCCTGTGCTTCTAGCCTCGTGCCAAACCTTCTGGAATCGCTAGCTCTTCAGAATTAGAGTTCTTGAGTTTTTGAGAAAACCCCAATTCTTCTTGATCTCTCCTCGAATTCTCAAGATTTGTTGATCTTTAGGACGAGATCTCTTGGGGATATGTTCACGGGGTAGGGGCGAAGCTATTCCCCAAGTGTCATCGATTTTCGTGGCCGTTTGGCCGAGATTCATCGTTTGAATCCAAGTTTTCGGGGGTTTTCTGGGTGCCACCGGTCAGACCGGTAGGCAATACCGGTCAGACCGGTCTGCTAGCTTTTGAACAGCCGAGACCGGTCAAACCGGTCCAGTGCACCGGTCAGACCGGTCCAGGCAGATCAGGTCGGCTTCTTTCCCGATTCGCTTCCGAATTGCTTCATGTTTTCGCTTGCTCGTTCGAGACCTTTTGTGTTGGTTTAGCTTTTCCATAGCTATTTCAAAATTTGGTCAGAACGTTTGAGGGTTTGGGTGATTTTCGGGATATAGGCCGATGGTTCGAATTTCGAAAAAAAATTTGTCCGGCTCCCATTTACCCCCTCTGGTCGCCGGTTTCGATCCCTCACAGGGCACTGCCATTTGGACCCGCAAAGCCTGGACATCTTCTTCTTCTTCAGTTGGACGCCATGGACGCCAATTTAGGACTTAGAGGAGATGCTCGGGGATTCCATGTGCACCAGCATTGAAATAGGTCGGAAGGAAACAGGGAATTCCGGCATTGTGGCAGGTTACAGGGCCGCGGCGTGATAACTGAATGCTCCAGGTACCGAGGGGAGAGGCGCAGACGTCCGGCAACCAAACCAACCGGCAGTAGGCAGCGGCACAGCTGGGGTCAAGGTCATCTTGGGCCTTTTGCGAATTGCGATGACGCGCATCACAGTTGCCCGCGCCAGAAATAAGAACACCAATATGAAATATATATATCACCCTCGCATCAGCGTGCCAAGTCATTGTGCAAGCACCGTGCTATCGGCTGGCAACTTGACTGATTAATTATGCTAGGCATCCTGGCCGGCCAGTCGCTGCAGTTTCTCCGGGAGCAGTTGTTGGCAGGCAAAGCTGAGATTAGCGCAAAGTTCACATCAGCTTCTCGAGCCCACAGCCAGCAAGGAAGCTCCGGCCTCTTCACGTGAATCGCTATAGAAACGGAAAAATAGATATCTGAATCCGTATCCGAGCAAATCTGATCTGTTTCCATCCTTAGTCACAATCGGACAGGATTCTAATCGTATCTGCAAGGGAATCTGGCCTCGAGGGATCAGTACTAGCTTCCAAGTTCCAACCTGCGACTCTTACTACTTCAAACTGATTTTTTCTCCATAAAACAAAAATAGAGACAGAAGCTGCCATACCCCAAGTATGCTCAGGCGCTCAGACTAAATATTTCATTTTCATGTACATGAGCAAAATACTGATGTACTACCTCGGAACCAAAAAGAAAACTCGTTTGCCTGATGGGATCGACCCGTGCTCGGAGCACTGCATTCTATACCATTGTTCCTTGGAACCAACAAACAATACATCCGCATCATGAACTAATTATTCTTACAGGAGTAAAAAAAATCTGTACACATGTCAATAAAGTTATTATATAAGTAAACGAATTATTTTACACACACTAATCAGTTTTCAATAAAAAAATTAGTATACGTTGAACACAGGTCATTATTCAATATGAACAAATAACTCCATTATGAAAACAGTCAATTGTTAACACCTAATTATATAAGAAATAAGGACGGTTGATATAAATGATAAAATAGAAGAATAACAATCTGAAGAAGGAATATCTACATATGGATTTGAAACGAAAAAAGGAGAAGGGGAAAAAGAACTAAATAATATGTACGGTTGATTAGAAGGAAAAAGAAAATAAAAATCTATATCTATCTATACTATAAAAATTGAAACAATTAAAAACCTTTCTTACCAAGATTAGATCCACCATACCCCTCACAAAGGTCCCACTTGTCAGACCAAAAGGTTTGACGAAAGGGTGTGGGGTCCCATTTTTTTATGGATGAAAAATATTTCCACCAAAATCCTAATATATACTTTTTACACCAAGCACTTTCATATACCCACCCCTCGTACCCTCCCATGACTTCCCATTTATTTGTACACCAGGCAACCATAATTTTTGGTAAGGATTATTACCATGGGCTGGTTAACATTCTAAAATCTCTTATTTTCTTTCCTTGTGCGTGGTCATTAACATGAGTTGATTAACTTTCCAAATTTTGTCAATCATGTGACCCGTCAAAATGGAATTGTATTTACTTATTTCCGTTGGCCATGCTGCCTATATAGCAACACACAGCTGTACATACTTTATATATTTCCATTGGTCATGACGCCAATGGAGCAACACAGCTTTATACTTGCACAATTTCTGCGCCACCTTCCTCCCAGCTATTCCCTGTGCCTTCTCTTCGTTTTCGCTTGGTATATATTTGTCTTGGAGATCGGAGTTGTTTTGATCCTGCAAGACCCTCGTCTGGATCTCGAAGGAGATTAGGCCTATCATATCCCTCATGAAGGTTTCACTTGTCAGACCAAAAGATTTGACCAAAGGGACCGGAGTCCTATTTTTTGATAGATGGAAAATTTTTCCACCAAAATTCTAATATTTTTTACACCTACCACTTTCATCTACCCATCCCTTGTACCCGCTCATGACTTCCCATTTATTTGTACACCAGGTGACCATAATTTTTGGTAAGAATTATTACCATACGCTGGTTAACATTCTAAAATCTCTCATTTTCTTTCCTTGTGCGTGGCCATTAACATGAGTTGATTAACTTTCCAAATTTTGTCAATCTTGTGACCGTCAAAATGGACTTGTATTTATTTATTACCGTTGGCCATGCCACCTACATAGCAACACACAGCTGTATATATTTTATATATTTCCATTGGTCATGACGCCAATGGAGCAACACAGCTGTCTACTTGCACAATTTCTGCGTCGCCTTCCTCCCAGCTATTGCCTGTGCCTTGTCTTCGTTTTCGCTTGGTATGTATATTTGTCTTGGAGATCGGAGTTGTTTTTGTTCCTGCAAGACCCTCGTCTGTATCTCGAAGGTATAAGTACATTGCTACATGTTAGCAGTCTTAGAGATCGTCTCATGCAAATTTGCGTAGGATTTTTTATTAGGTGGAGGAGAGAAAAGGGGGAGAGAACAAGATGGTGGTTGTTTCGCGAGACAACCACCTCATAGGCTAAAATTTATGACTATGAGACTATTTTCTCAACATTGTATAAGTTGTTGTTGGCATGCAACTCACAAATTTCTTTTTTTAGTGCACAAATTATGAAATTATTTAATACTATGAGACAACTTATAAAACAACCCATTATATGTAATGCTTTTTACATCGTCTCAAGATGAGGTAGCAATGCATAAGACCGTCTATTAGACTAAACCAATGTACTTGCTCTAATTGTGTGCGCATCGCTGAACAGTGGCAAGATCGTCACACGACACGTTGGACGTCTTCCCAGGTGAGGATCAGTACAGATACAATATCCACTAAATCTTTTAATGTTACTGTTCGACTTGATCTCTGAATTTGGCACCTTGGTGATTCAGAGCACAAGTAGGAGATCATCAAGAAACTGCAGGAGAGGAAGCAATCTTTGACAAGTTAATTTCTCTTTCACATCTTTGATATAATAGTTTTATCTATGAATATAAAATTCTGGTTTATCAAGTTTCTTAAAACACGTTCTGAATTGTTGAATGTAAAAAATTATGGTATGGGTTAAGTTTTTCCATTACCGAGTATTTTTAATCCGTGTGATACTAAATTGTCAATTACTATATTTTTCTTTACAAAGTTTCTTCTAAAATTATGTTCTCTACACCTTTACTATAAAATATAAAATTATTATTTACTAAACTTTATACAAATATAAAATTCTTATTAATATAGTTTTATTACATGTGCCTGATGGGGTACGTGCGTGTCTACTAATAGTTCGAAGGAAATAAATAAAATGGAGAAATGAGGACAGAAAAAAGAATAGGGTCGAACCACAATTCACATGGATCTCTTTGATCTCTCCGGATCTTTGCTCTGGTAGACAGGGTAGGGGTACTACTCTCTCGTTTCGTCCCCTGGATTCTTAGCCTAAGTGTCAAGGCCTAGTGACGGTATACCAGTTGGTCTGTCGTGCATCTGGCATCCCGCCGGCCTAGGTTCGGTCCCCTGCCGGGGTGAATTTGTTGGTCGGGGTTGGCACATTTTATCTGCGCTTTGAAAAATCCTCTCGTCCGTCCTACTTCAAAGCATAGGTTTTAGTCCAGCTTCATCTCACAAAGGTTGTGGTCCCGCTAACTGTGTATGAGGGGGGTATAGGAGTTCGAAGGTTTTCTTGATCTGTGTGAGGAGATCTTTTTTCTACGACACCCCCCCCCCCACACACACACCACACACCAGGTCGAGTTTTTTTAGCCTGAGTGTCAAACTGCTACGGTGTTTAGTGCTATATATATATAGAGAGAGAGCTATTTGACTAGGCCAGGGTAAAACAAACTGCATAAGCTCCATCATGCACTATCTGCATCATCCGTATATATAAATAAGCAGAAATCCAAAATTAGCACACAACTGTAGCATCTGTTTTTGTACAAGATCAGAATAAATAAGCGTATCGAGCTTGTACAGAATTATTTGGACCAGATATGGGAGGCAAGAGCAACAAACGGAACATCAAGATTAAGAGTGTAACGTGAATATTCATCCTGCGCCTTTCACGCCAGACCACAAAAACGCGTTTCAACCTCTGCACGCGTACCTGTCCAAAATAAGATTTGCATGCTATAATTGTTTGTTTACCCTCCTTTTGGCCTCGGCAAGCAAAAAGCGTGGGCCCTATTGTTCGGAAACCCAAATGATACAACCCCGGGTTTTTTGATTCGTACCCTCCATGTAGCGCTAACTCCAACAAATGTGAAATACCCGTAGTCTAGTGCTTACAAGAGTTTTAGTAGCACCTTAGGTTCTGGGTTCGATTTTTCATGGGAGCGAACATTCTAGAATTTGCTGTCGACAGCAAGACATCTGTAATGACTTCGTCAATCTCGAGAATTCGCCGGTTCAGTCTTCGAAGATGCTTATAGGGGTAGAGTTTGCGTACGTGTATTTATAAATATGAGTGTGCGTACATTATGAGTATCTAAATTGTACTATGTAATCTTAAAAAAAAAACTCGAACAGATGATGGCGCGGGGTACGGAATCCTTCGAAGAATTTGAGATCACGGCCTTATGCTTTTTGTCTGCAGGCTACAGCGAGTTCTCGCTTAGCTTCGGACGGGCATGCGCACCCACCTCACCTGCTCCCCATGGCTGTTTGCGGTGGCTTGAATTTTGTGTCACTAACTGACAACAGGGATTTGCAATAAGGTATTGTAACGTGCGCACCTAGCACGCCAGCTGAAAGTCCAATGACAGCACATTATTCAAAGAAAAGAACTTGTACACGGAAAAGGGCTGCAGAATATTTGTCCAAAGGTAGGAAGCCATCATGTACACGGACTGGCCATCTTCCTAGAAGGCCTCCCACTTCTATAGTATATCCCAACCACCCACTTTCTTCATCTTCACTGAGTCATCCTTCGTTCTCCAACTCCACCAGCAAAACGGAGCCACCAGATTCATGGCTAGCTATGGCAGTTGTTGGCCATAACGAGCTCATCACGTTGGAGCAAAAAGCCCTCCCGGTAGTGATCCTCCCTTCTCCACCATAATCAATTTCATCTCGTCCCCCAATCACTTCCGTCGAGCAGTAGCTAGCTGTGTCAGACCGACGACGTCCGTACCTCAGGTCAGTTTGTGCAATTTGCTATGCTTAGTTCCGCCTCTTGGTTCCTGCCGTTTGAATGGGGGCCAGTACGAATCAGAGACCTCCGATTTTGATCCAATTTGTCAGTTGCATCATGCAGTATCGTCAGTATCATCGGTATATATAATGAAGCAAAGAAAAACCAAAACTTCATCATTGGACTTCAGAATCTGCCTTTTCCCCTGACCGGAGATCACTTTTGTAACTGCAACAAAGGATTCAAATTCAGCTGACTGGAGATCACTACCAAAGAGCTCAAGATACTAGACGGCGCCCCTCCTCCCTGCTAATCGAGGTACGGTAAATCTCTCGGGCATTCCATGCAGCTTAATTTACCGATATTTAAAAAAAAGCATAAAAATTCTTTCTGGTTGGGTTCAGATTCAGCTGTAGAGGTTAATTTGAAGAAATGGTGAAGCTCGGTAGTGACTAAATTCCACATATTTGTTGATCAGATGTGAAGATGACTTAATTTTGGCACCGGAACATCTGATCAATTTTGGCATGTTCCGGTGCAGACCCTTGCTTCTTGCTAATTAGGAATTGTTGATATCTGGCTTTTCTCTATTTCAAACTGCTGTCTTGTTGTAGGTATAATGATTAATTATACTCCTTCCTTTAGTATTTCCATTTTTTAGTACTACAGGATAAGAATTAAACCTTTAAAATAGTTCCGACCATCTTTTCGAAATCAATGGCAAATCAGATATGATATTTGTTTTAATTTCTGTACTACATACAGAAACCAAATACTGCTATTCATGGCGGGCGTCTTGGATGCTTTGGCATTCTACGTCCAGAACATGCTTACGGAGATGGCAAGGGATGAGGTGCATATGCTACTGGGGGTCACCAGAGAGATCAAAAAAATGGACATCAAGCTCAAGGACCTCAAGAACTTCCTCGTGGATGCTGATAGGAGGAGCATCGCTGACCAGAGTGTGCAAGCATGGATACTGGAGCTTAGACAGGCCATGTATGATGCCACCAACATCCTCGACATCTGTCACCTCAAGGCCATGGAGCAGGGTCCAAGCCATGATGCAGGGTGCTTCAACCCGCTGTTGTTCTGCATGCGGAATCCAATCCACGCCCACAAGATTGGCTGCCAAATCAAGAACCTTAACCAGAGGTTAATTGATATCAAGAAACGTAGCTTGGACTTCAACTTCATCAACCTCAAATCATATGAGGACCGTAGCAGGAGGGTGGCATCATATCGTCCTGGTAGACGTGAGACATCTGGTGACCTTGATGAGTCAAGTTTGGTCGGGGAGAATATTGAGGAGGACACAAGAAATTTGGTGGAGATGCTGACAACAGCGGAGCTGTCAAAATGTGAGAACAACAAAATTTTAGTTTTTGCTATCGTGGGAGTTGGCGGTATTGGTAAAACCACCCTGGCCAAGAAGATCTTCAATCATGACGTCATCCAACAAGAATTTACAAAGAAAATTTGGTTGAGTGTGAACAAGGACTTCAGTGAGACTGAGTTGCTGAGAAGAGCTGTCATTGAAGCTGGGGATGACCACCAATCTGCTGAAAATACGAGAGGCATGCTTGAGTGAGCTCTTAAGGAAGCCTTGAATGGACAAAAGACCTTATTGGTGATGGATGATGTCTGGGAGCATCAAGCATGGGAGGATGTGCTCCAAACTCCATTTGTCAGTTCTACCTTAGCTCATGGTAGTCGTGTTCTCGTCACCACAAGGCATGCCACGGTCGCAAGAGGGATGATGGCAATGAAGCCCTACCACCATGTCAATAAACTCGATCCCGAAGATGCATGGTTGTTGCTGAAGAAGAAGGTTAGTATGAATTATCTCATGCATGAGACTAATAGTGGTTTTTAGCTCACTCATCGTGTAACTGCATCAGACTAATGTACGTTGCTTCTTAGCTGCAGTCTTAACAGCAGGATCTCCATCCCTTGCGGCCAGCCGCATTAGTTTTTTTTTCTGTTGCATATGTCCATTTACACACCAGTAATGTCCAAAAATGTTGAGAGACAAATGTTGTGCTTTCATTTGTTAGTAATGGTATAAAGAAGACACGACTCATTGGTGGCACTTCGTCCTAATTTCCTAAAGCATATTGAAATTTCAACTAAAATTTTGGACTGCATTTTGTAAATATTTTGGTTCTGCTGGCAGGATTGAAATTTCCACATGTTGTACCAGAATTTTGAAACCCAACTGAGCAATGTCTAATACAAACAATGAAGGAATATATTCCTATCAAACTAATTAACAAACTTTGGCATCTCGCGAAAAAAAGGAAACATGGGAAATAGTACACGTACACCTTCTGTTTCACAATCTTTTTTCTACATATTTAGGAGGTATAAAAACTGGCACCCTTAGAGTCTTTCCCCAATCTTTGGCATCTTTGCGATTGTACCGGTCTAATTTTTCTTGTAGATCAGTAGGACATGAATCAAACATGGACACGAATATATAGTCTAATTGTTTAAACGGTATTGCTACAGTACAGACATTGGAATTTCAAAAAAATCGGATGCTCCAACATATGTTGCAATAGTTAGCATCAATGTTACAACTATTGTTTCTACATGTTTGACAATAGATGTTGCATGAAACATAGTATTCGTGTTGTGGCGGGAATTTTCTATCCTAGAGTCGAACGACACAGTCATTTTTGCATATTATGTATTCATGTCACAAATTCTGATGTTGCACTAGTTAATTTTTAATGTTTTGCCGGAGCCTCCGATGGATCGGACGTCCGGATGCTAGCAGCACTATGGTTTAAAACTAGTCCAACCTGTTCTTCTGTACGGCCGAGTTGTTTTAATAGATATAAGGATTTTAGAGTCATAAATATTAGATGTGTTCCTGTACTTAGTTACTACAATGACATCAACGAACGTTAATGTAGATAACATGGATTGCCATTATCATTCGTACATAGACTTATCTTTAATTATTTCTAGACCACAGAAGTCGTGCTCTTACCATGCATGCATGCATAGTATGCACAGTGCTATGCATAATGAACATATACTTTGAGTCAGTTTTTTAATATATTAACAATTAATGGTAGACATGAATAATTTACAACCATCCCCACTGTGCCATTGAAAATTATAACCATCTGCTCCATGCCACCAAAATTATAATTTTTCATCCTTTGTGTGTCACACGTATTTAATTTTCCTTCCATCAAGCAACAATGCCATTTATTTTCCTTCAAAAATAATACACGTCTCTCTTTTCCTTCTATAAAACAATGATGTCAATTATTATCCTTCCAAAACAAATAATGACGTGAATTATGGGTGAATGCATGTGAAAAAGGAAAGTAAAGTGTGCGCTAAAGGAAAGTAATACGCGGGTATAAGAGGTGGGTATATGAATTGCTAGTGTAAAAAGTATTAGCATTTCGGTAGAAGCATTTTCCTTCTATCAAAAAATGGGTCTCCACCCTCTTTTGTCAAACTTTTGGCCTGACAAGTGGGACCTCCGTAGGAGGTACGGTGGGCCTAATCTTGGTAAAAAAAGATTTCAATTGTTTCAACTTTTATAGTATAATAAAATTATCATTATATTTTTTGGAAAACACAATATAGAACCATTAAAACAAGTCTATCCGAGGTCATTTTTCCATTTTACCCCCAACCTTCCCCACAATCACCAGCCACATCTCATCTCTTTTGACTATCCCAAATCGTCGGCCACCACCAATGCAGCCGCGCCACTCACCCCCGCTCCCACGTACTCCAGGTCAATCGCGGCTCCTCGCGCAGGCGCTCCGCGCCATGTTGAGCGGCCAACACTCCCAGTCGTTCTTGGGCGCGGGCCCTCCACGCTGCGTCGGGTGAGTCCAATGGTATAGGGTCATAGATGTCCGTACTCTTAGAATGAATCTCCGTACCATTTGTTTTATTTGTTAGTATATATCTGTATAAGCAGTCACGCACAAGAGTCATAGACAACAAACTCAGGCTCCATTTGTATTTATTTTGTGACGAAGGCATATCATGACACACTAGCATAAACGATATTTTGAAAATTACTAATTGGCTAGAGCTACCTGCAGGTAGTCGGAAATGGAAATGATGAAGCCCAGATCGAACTGCTCAAGGATATTGGAATGGATATTATAACAAAATGTGAATGTTTACCACTTGCTGTTAAAGTAATAGGGGGTCTCCTGCGCCAAAAGACAGCAAAACGACGAGACTGGGAAAATGTCCGAAATGACTTTATATGTTCAGTATCCCAAATGCATGAAGAGCTAAACTATGCCATATATCTTAGCTATGAAGATTTGAGTCCCAGTATGAAGCCCTGCTTTCTGTACTACTCCCTCCTACTGAAGAGCACAGTGTTCTTCGCGGATGAAATTGTTGGCATGTGGATTAGCGAAGGATTTGTTCATGGAACCTCACATGACTTGGAAGAAATAGGAAAAGAGTACTATGATGAGTTGATACAAAGAAATCTTATAGAGCCAAACATGAGGTATACTGATCAGCGTGTTTGCGACATGCATGATGTTGTCCGCTCATTTGCTCAATACATGGCTAGAAATGAAGCATTAGTAGCAAAGAACAAGGAAATCAATATTGCTGATAAAATCAGTTCACAAAAGTTTTTTCGGTTATCTCTGGAAACCATGGGATCAGAATCAGATGAGATAGAGTGGTATTCATTACAATCACAGACATCATTGAGAACACTATTATCAGTTGGGAATATAAAAATCAAGCCTGGTGATTCATTGCTTGTTTTTTCAAATTTACGGACACTACATGTACAAGGTGCAAATAATTTTGATTCATTAGCTGAATCTTTGAATCAACTCAAACACTTGAGGTATTTATCAATAGAGAGAAGCAATATATCTAGGCTGCCAGGAAGCATTAGTAAGATGAAATTCATGCAGTATATTAGCCTTCGTGGTTGTAAAAGCTTGGTGAATCTTCCAAGTTCCGTAGTAACACTGAAATACTTGAGGAATCTTAACCTTGCTGGGACTGGAATAAGTAGCATACCTAATGGTTTTCGTGGTCTAACCAATCTGAGGATTTTGTACGGGTTTCCAGCGCACATGGACGGTGATTGGTGTAGCCTTGAAGAACTGGGACCTCTGTCCCAGCTAATTAACCTTGGTATAAGGGGCCTGCAGAATGTACATTCTTCCTCATTTGCAGCAAAGGCCAGGATTGGTGAAAAGGTACGCTTGAGCTATCTTGTCTTAGGATGCACAAGTAGAATCGGACATGATGGCCAGTTGGTAAAAGATGAAGAAGGCATTCCTGAGGAGCAGCAGCGACAAATCGAGGAGGTATTTAATGAGCTCAGCCCTCCGTCTGGTTTAGAAAACCTTGCAATCAATTGGTACTTTGGTCAGCGGCTCCCAAGGTGGATGATGTCGACAGCAGCTGGGCCCCTTGTGAGCCTGAGGATTCTAACGCTGGATGACCTGGCCTGCTGCACAGAGCTTCCAAATGGCTTGTGTCGGCTCCCCTGCTTGGAATTCCTACAGATCGTTCGTGCCCCAGTGATCAAGCGTGTTGGGCCTGATTGAATTCCTACAGCCAAACCATCACTGCCACAACCATTCCCAGGTAGGGGTTTCATTTCCCAGATTGAGTGAGCTGAATTTTGATGGACTGGTCGAGTGGGAGGAATGGGAGTGGGAGCTTCAAGTGAAAGCCATGCCCATGTTGGAGGAGCTTAAACTCGAGAAGTGCAAGTTGAGGTGCGTGCCTCCTGGCCTTGCCTTCCACGCAAGAGCTTTGAAGAAACTATGCATATATGGTGTGAAGCATCTAAGTTCTTTGGAGAACTTTACTTCTGTTGTTCACCTCGACGTGTTTATAAACACTGACCTAGAGAGGATTAGTAATCTACCAAAACTGCAGAAGCTCATCATCGTCAAGTGCCCAAAGATGAAGGTATTGGAGGGCATGCCTGCGCTACATAGACTCAATATGGTGGATTATGACATGGAAACAGTCCCCAGATACCTGCTGGATGTAAGGCCAAGGCACTTGCTGCTGTACTGCAGCTTACGGTTGCTCACTTCGATAGCTGCAGGGAAATCTGGTCCTGAGTGGGACAAGCTCAGCCATATCCAGCAAGTCAAGGCATATGCAATGGATGAAGGTGTTTCGAGGAAATGGTACGTGCTGTACACAAGGGATCCTTTCCACTTCGAGACAAATATTAGCCGCTCCGCCATTGCCCAAGGTAAATTAACACCACGGTTGGTGCATCTAATATATTTTATTTGCAGATACTCTGTTTTGCTGGTCTATTTCTTAGCTTGGCTATGCAATGTTTCATGTGCAGCATCGGCAGCATGCATCGACCTCAAGTTCTATGCTTGCCGGGAAAGGTGTACCATTGAAGATGAGTGGCTGGTAGGACGAAATGCATCTGCGGGCAAACGCCAGCCCCTCTGCCTCCGCTTCAGGTAAATTTTCTTACATGACAATTGCTTTCCTCCATCCTGAGAATATTTCAGCTGAGTGCATGTGCAGTTTCAAATGTTCAGCATGCCCCATCCTTGACATTTAATTGATATTTATGGGCAATCCGTGCAGGTGCAATGCCTACCGTCATTTGGCTCCTTGGTTGCGTCGAGCGTGCCTGCACTGCAGTGAAGCAGCTCACATCGCCTCCTCGTCGGATCAATGGACCGAAGCTGCAGGGTATCTGGCTGGCTGGTTTTATCAGACCAGATACGGGCGGCTGCAGCGACAACAGGAAACATCATCGAGAATGTAATGTGAATAAAATATCTGCTGTCCCAGCAGTTGATGCACTTCCACGCCGGGAACAAAGAGAATTGTATGAGTCCAGCCTACAGCCTTTCTTGCCAACTGCCTGAGCAAAACAGGACATGCTCAGTTTTCATTGTCTGTTTGCTCTGATTTCTTTAGTTTTCTCCAGTTGACTCGACCTATCAGCCAAAGGCTGTGTGTTTCGTGGTGCTTCATTAGAGCTGCCTGAAGGTGGAGTGTATGTCCATCTCTACCGTTTCTTGGCTACATCTGTGCCTCGATCGATGTTTTGTTGTGTGCAGAAGAAAGGTAAAAGGATTCTTTGCCTTCTGCTGCCGAGTGCTAATGGCTTAGCTTGCTTTATTATTTTAGTATGTCGTTTGTGTATGCTGCACTGAAAATATTCATATGATGGATGCACATGGCATGGGCACTGGTCGACAAGGTTTCTTGGGCGCCCAAATGGTTGCCATGGAGATTGAACCCTCCTGTTAGTCATAGCTCCTGCGCGGTGCATACTAGCCACACATGCAACCTGTAATGCAGTAGAGAATTTCCTGTTCGCAGCAGGGAATTCGTTGGCTTGGTTTGGTTTGACGGGTTTCACGGGTCCAATGGCTCGGATTCGAATTTCAAAGCCTATTTTGACAATTGCGTGCGCCCTTTGTGCTGATCCCACCCACCATACTCTGCTATTGGTAGCCCTATTCATGGTCCGGTATTCTAGGTTTCTGGTTTCTTTCCAAACCAACCCAAGGGAATGTAGAGTAAGAAAGTGACGATTCAGATACAAGAGTCACGATCCAAAATTCTGAACATACAAATCACCACATCGGATTCCAGTGACCAAAAAAACATTATAATTTCTACATAAATAATCCTTGCCATGTGAAAGCATAACATTGGAGTGCCATGTCTCTGTAGGAATGCAAGTTACATAAATTTCAGAAAGTGAAACATTTCCTGCCCAAATGGAACACATCGTAGCATTTCAAGTAGCAACACGTGCCGGGCATGTAACTGTGCGCAGCCACATGTAACTGGGCATGTATGGCATGTAACACGTGCCATACATTACAACAAGGAGCTGCATTGTGATCAGAGTGCTAGTCCAATAGCAGCTACTAGCCCAAGATATAGAGATCAACCGAAGGAAATGTGAAGCCAAACAAGCTTGGCTTGCATCAAGCAACCTCCAGGTGATCTATTCCCATCCATGAATCTGCCATCACAAGCACAAAAGCAAGATTCATTCATGAGGGAGGAAGAATTCGTTTGTTCTGGAGCCAACGCGGTCATGTGAACTTTTACTTATTAATTTTTCAGTCTCCATGTTGAGACCTGCAACACTCATGCACAAACTCTGATCTGTATAATTGCACTAGCCTTGCCAAATTGACATCCGGAACAAAACTGAGCAGACAAGATCATGAATAAACCACGTCGATTAAGCACCAAGATAGAACACAAGCTACTCATTGTAACGAAACACAAATTGCAGCCATTTTTCCTGGTAAGGATGCAACAAGTAACAGGTTAAATACACCCCGCAGAAAAGCATCTTCTTGATGGGGGCACGAACAGAAGCATCATATTTCTAAAGCACAAAATAGAAGCTGGAATCCTAACATTGGAGTGCCATGTCTCTGCAGGAACGCACCTTGTTAGAAATTGCTATCCTTCAAAATCAGTGAAATCTGAAACAAAAAAGGCAAGTTACATAAGTTTGTTTTAAACATAATTGAAGGCAAACAAAGCTACCAAGCTGCTATCCAGTATAACCTGAAATAATTATTACCAGCATTATTGTCAGTACAATACCTGACTACTTGACAAGTGAATCTGATAACACGTATATCTTATTTGCTGTCAAGACTTCGTTGCAACCTGAACAATTGGATACTGACCTGTCTTTTTCAGACAACACATACAATATGTTCAGTAAGGATGCAAGTCCATTTTAGCATGCATTTCAGGACTCGTTAGAGAAATTGTTGGATACAACAACAAATGGACTAATGTGGGATTTCATCATCACAAATAAAGAACGGATTGAATCTTGCACCCATCGCTTTCTTTGCAAACTAAATCTAATCTCAATCTGAGCTAGGGTTCATAGGTGAAAACAATCCATGACACAAGGAACACATATGAAAAGAGTAATGGACCTTGTTGGCATAGGTCTCTATGGGAAGATGCGGTGGCCTCCACCTCGAGGCCTCGAGCGAGACCGTCGCGCGGCATCTTCGTCCCAGCCGCCGGGCGTCGCCGCCATCCGCTGCAGACGCAGCAGCCACCGCAGCCGCCTCCGACGTTCGCCCCCACAGTTGGCCGCCGAAGCGCAGGCGCCGCCGCCTTCGCCTTCTTTTTCCTTTGGATCTATTGCTGTGTCGTGGTTTTGACCAGTCGGACCGGAAACCAAACCAGTCTGCCACTTCCGTCGTATGGTCACACTGGTCCGGCTCCAACCCACGCTAGAGACCGGGTGGACGGGTCCATCTGGGTTGGGTACGGGCTGGCATCCGGTTTTGCTAAACCGGTGAACAGGGCGGAGCGCAAGTAGCTTGCTTACATGACCACATGCACCATTGAAGACAAGGGGCCGGTAGGACGACGTGCATCTGGGGGCAAACGTGAGCCCCTCTGCCTCCGCTTCAGGTAAATTCGTTCACGTCTACCCTGAGTCCATTAATTTCAGTTGACTGCGTGCGCGGTTTTAAATGATTCCTATCATCCCGTGGATCAAATATTCACGCATGCCCCATCCTTGACACTCAATTATTTGTACAGTATTAACAGACAAACGTCTGCCCCTCTGCTTTCGGTTCAGGTAAATTTGCCTTTGCATGTCGTGATGTTCCATTAATCTAAGTAGTCTGCATGTGCCGTTGCAAGTGATTCCCGTGGACATTTAATTATTCGTACGTTTCAAGTAGCCTGCCATGCTATCTATCTATCTATTATCTTATTATTTGACCAACAAACGGAGCCTTCACGTTCGCTCTCAAGACCTAAAAATTCCCACGTTAATCAGAGAAAAATAGAAAAATAAAAATTACCCACCACTGCTATTATGATAAAATTAGCTCAAAATACCCCTGTGCCTAATTAAAAATCACCCACCAATGCCATTATGAAAAATTAAATATAAAATACCATTTAGCTAACAACAATTAATCAAAATAAAATGAAAATAAGAATAATTATATGTATAATATTATTAAAGCTCAACAAATCAAAATTGTTATTATAGGTAGATCATATTTGAATTGTTTTAACCAACAATAAGATATAATTTATGATAATGAACAGAGTGATGTATGGTAAAAAATAGTATAATCTTTAAGTAAGGATACAACGACATGCGAATTTTTGAATTTTTAATACTAGCTGCGCAAATGCGTAGACTATACGCCTATTTATCTTATTATTTGACCAACAAACGGAGCCTCAACGTTCGCTCTCAAGGTCTAGAAATTCCCACGTTAATCGAAGAAAAATAAAAAAATAAAAATTACCCACCACTGCTATTATGATAAAGATTAACCTTACCCAACACTGTCATTATGATAAAAATTAGCTTAAAATACCCGTGTGGCTAATTAAAAATCACCCACCAATACCATTATGAAAAATTAAATATAAAATATCATTTAACTATATATCAGTTACAAATATATACTATTAATAAAAACTAAAGCTAACAACAATCAATCAAAATAAAAAGAAAATAATAATAATAATAATAATAATATGTATAATATTATTAAAGCTAAACAAATCAAATTGTTATTATAGGTAGATTATATTTGAATTGTTTTAACCAACAATAAGACATAATTTATAATAATGAATAGGTTGATGCATGGTAACAAATAGTATAATCTTTACAAAATAGTAAGGATACAACGAAATGCAATTTTTTTTAATTTTCAATACTAGCCACGCAAATGCGCGGGCCATACGCCTAGTTTCATCTAATATACAACATATTTGGGAAATACGTGCAGGTGCAATGCCTATCGGCGTCTGGCTGTCTGGTTGCGTCAAGCGTGCCTGCACTGCAGTTCAAGCTGCTAATGGTTTGAGCTGAGTCTAGTTTTAATGGTTTGGTTTTGCTATATGGACCCGTTTGGTTCGGTGGCAAATGGGGTAAGATGCCTACCAGTCTGGTTTGGTCTGGTACAGCTCGGAGCCTCGGATATGGGCTGGGTTCGGTTCAGGTTTTGTCTGCCTACGAGCGTGAGCGAGCAGAGCCCTGAGCTCAGCAGCCTGTGACGGAGCCCGTCTCAACCATGGTGGTAAGCGCATGCAGTTTGGTCTTGGTTCCGTTTCTGAAGCAAGCAGGTTAGTGTGGTGCGGTTCGACCGATGAGCACACTAATAATTGGTTTGGTGCGGTTTTGGTTCGGGTCTTAAACCATTAGCAGCTTGAGACTCTGCAGTGAAGCGGTGTGCATCATCGCCACCTCGTCGGATCAATGGATCGAAGAAGCAGGGTACGCAGCACACACAGCGTACAAGACCAGATATGGGAGGCTGCAGGAACAAAAGGAAAGCTCAAGAGTGTGACGTGAAATTGTGAACATGCATGCCTCCATGTTTTCTGCATTTGCATTAGAAGTTGATGCATTTAGGCTGCTTGCAGCCCTGCATCGTCAGAGAACAGTGATAGTTCTACAAGTGGCGACAGACCCTTATGTCCGTTGACTGCACACTTTTAGCGATGATTCTATCATTCGTGACGGACCTATTGATCAACCCAATGTACGTACAAAATAAGGCTCTGCTATGTTTTCAGTTAATCTATGCTTTGTTTGCTTTCTTTTGTTTCTTCCGGTTGATCTAATCTGTCACTGCACAGAAGAGGTAAAAAGAATCCATTTCGTCTGTTTTCACCATAGTGTGGTTATCGGTATCATTTAGTTCATTCCCTAGTTTTTACAGTTGTGACCAATTGGTCCTTGATCAATAATGTTATGGCCAGCTCCCATCACCTGATCGCCATGGAGATTGTAATCTGCTGTTAATTTCTGCTATTGCCTACTTGAGCCACTAGGCGCTAGCTAGCACTCGGGCTGGGCAAATTTAACCGAGAACCGAGGACTGGACCGAAATAACTGAGAACCGAAACCGAGAAAATTTTGTTCTACATCGGTTCCATGTTATGAGGAACCGAACTTTCTCGGTTATTTCGGTTCTTGGGCTCGGTTACCTAAAGAACCGAGCTCTAGGCCCAACCCAACTGAATCGGCCCAATTGAAAGCAGTAACTCTAACCCCATTCCAATCAGTTCAGCCCCTCCCTCCCAGGCTCCCACCCGAGCCGCCCCCACCCCACCGCCCACTCACCTGAGCCGCACCCACCCCCATGCCCCCATTCGACGACTCGACGGCGGCACGGCGCCGATGCGACACGCGACCAGGCGAGGCCGCGAGGCGACCACGCCGGCACGTCGCGGCCCCAACTCCCATCCGGCGGCCCTCGTTGCGGCGCCGCGCTAGCTTCCGCCCCCGCCCGGCGTCCGGCTCCGACGCCCGTGTCCGGCACCCACCCCACCAGGTCGCCAACGCTCGGGCCCGCGAGTCCAGCAGTCCGCGATCGGATCCCACCCTGCTCGGCCGCCACTGCCGACCGCCCGGCTGCCGGACCCAGTCCCCGCCCCCGCCCGGCGTTCGGCATCCGCATCACGGCAGCACCAGCGACGGGCTCCTGCCACGTCAGGCCGCCACCAGCCACCGCCTGCAACTGGCTGCCCCTGCTCCGGCCCCGGCCAGCACCGGCAAGCCTCTTCCCTTCTCCTGTGGTCTTCCACAACAGCTACATCTATGTGTTGTTCTATAATGCTATTGTTGCATGTTTGAATTGATGCTAAAATTAGGAGAAATGCTATCAACATTTGCTATTGAATGGGCTATTTTTTTGCATTCCGAAAGAAAGTTTGGTTCCTTCGGTAGGAACCGAGGAACTTCGGTTCCTAATTCTAAAAAGAACCGATCGGTACTCATTTTTTAGGAACCGAATTTCTCTGATAACCGAAGAACCGAACCAATCGATTGGTTCGGTACTAACCGAATGCCCAGCCCGAACTAGCACATGTAGTAGGCACCCACCTCCATTGCTGAGTGGGAGCCACGGCGGTCGAGGTCTCCCTCTCCATGAGAGGCTGAGACCACTGTGCCATCCTCCCCTGCAGGTCCCGGGCATTCTTGGTCGGCTCGGCTCCATTATTGCCTTCTGCTGAGGCGCAAGGACGTGTTTGATGGCTTGGACAGCCAGCAACCAGCGGTGGTGGTCTCGGTGGCTGCAGCGGGTCGGACCAGGCATCACTTCAATGGTGGACAGTCCATGGTTGTTGGGGATCCAAACTAGGCGGCGCTGATGCTGAAGCCATTTGTTACTGCGCTTATTGGTGATAGCATCAGGAATATAATTCCGGATCAGATGAACAACGATGACACACTCTGTAATCAACCTAAGCTGGCCTTAGTACGAGACGATCAATTGCTCCGCGCTCGATCCGTGTGTGCGCCATCATCACCTCATTTAGCTTTGGCCGCCGCTGCGTCGTCTGCGCGTGGGTGGAGATGCATGGAAGTAGCGAGGAATTGAAATGAGGGACATAGACACGATGATCTCATGCATCTCTCGTCCACCGATTCTAGCTTCTTTCCTCAAGTCATCGTCAGAGTATCCACGATTTTGTGGAGCTACATGCAAATACTGTGTGTGTGGGTGAAAGTGATCGGGTGCTCTAGCCTAAGAGGGAAGGGGGTGAATTAGGCACTAATAAAAATTTAGACCTATGGCTCCAACTAGTTTGCACAAAACTTAAACTAAAACATGCTATCTAGATGTGCAACTAGGTTGTTCAAGTGTAAAACCCCTATCCCAAAAGAGTTTAGCAACATATAGCCTTTCCTATCAAGAAACTATTCTATGAATATAAAGGCACACAAATTGCTAGTATGAATTTGCGGAAGCTTAAAGAGCGGGATAGGAGATAGCAAACTCTTGACGCGGGTGTTTATCCCGTGGTTCGGTTAGCCACAAAGGCACACCTACATCCACATTGTTGTAGCACTCACTAAGAGTATTGCTACTCGGCCACCAAGTCTCTTCCGTGAACACAATCACGGTCACCTTGGCCCCGGGTTCCACTAAGGAGCTTCTCCACAAAGGATGGGGGTCTCCACGTCCCCCGCACAAAGATGTCGCCGCCGCTCCACACCAAGTCGGAGGGTCGATGACGTTGTCGGCGAGCTTCACGCTCCAAGGTGCCGGCGCACCAAGCTCTTGTTTTGGTTCGCTAAAGAACCACAGCACAAAGGCTTAAGGCCTTGCAATCTCACTCACTAAGAGCTAATCCTTTACACAACACTCTCAAAGTGTGCTAAGAGCTAAGAATATGATCTTGATGCTTTTGTATGGCTTGGAGATGTTCTTGGGTGTGTGTGGGATGTCCAGCAACTCCAGCAATCTTCAAATGGCCGGGGTGAGGCGTATATATAGGCCACCAAGTCTTGTAGCCGTTGCTCCAATGGTTAGCTGCAAATCTGCGTATCACCGGAAGAACCGATGCCTCTGGCAAGGGTAGCGTCGGTTCTTCCGGTCACTCTAAGACACGAAATAGCCGTTGAGCTTCTGACTGCTGACACAGTGACCACCGGTTGAACCAATGCTTTGTACCGATGCATCACCGGTTCATCCGGTGCTTAAGAATCTTCTCCTGGGCGCTGACGTCATTGCACCGACGCAAAACTCCGATGCACCGTCGGTTCAACCGGTGCTGAGGAAACTTCTCCTGGGCACTTGACATCGTCTCTGGAACATAGGACGCCCAATGCACCGATGCCTCCTTTTTGACCCGTCGGTTCAACCGGTGCCTATAGGCTGACTTGGCTTCGACTCCCTTCTGAACCAAAGTACCATGGCGTCGGTTCTTCCGACTACCATCGGATGCTCCGATGCCCTAGCGTCGGTTCTTCCGGTGCTACTGACCGAAGAGCTTTCAGAGCGCTGCCCTAAGACCCGCGAGGGGCGGCTCCCCCTCGACCCCCGTCCGCTAACCGGGTAGCGGAACCCCCGTAGGGGCGGTCCTTTGGGCCTTGCTACGCCTATTTTCTCTTTCTCTTTGTCATCACTTGAATCTAAAAGCCTAAGAATGGTCATCTTAACAATTATATTAGTTCAAATGTTGTGTTGTCATTCGATCACCCAAATCACTCGAAATGACATAAATGGTGCCATGTTCGTTACAGTGGGTGCATTAATCCCTTTGGCTCGGGGCCATGATCGAGCGAAGCTGTTGTTGTAAGGTGCTGTTTGTTTTCTCGGTTTTTTAGTCCCTATCACATTAAAATGAATCTTACTATTTAGGAGTATTAAATAAAATCTGTTTATAATTTTTTCGACAGATGGGTGCTAATTTGCAAGACGAATCTAATGAGTCTAATTAATCCATGATTCGCTACAGTAATGCTACATGAACTATTTGCTAATTATGGATTAATATATCTCAGTATATTTGTCTCGCAGTTTAGCCCCAGAGTTCTACAATTAGTTTTGTAATTAGATTTCATTTATACTTTTAAATGTTAAGATTTTTTTAATGTGTGATGGTCTAAAATTTAGTCCTTAAAATCAAACGACTGCAAAAATATAACAACGTCTAAAAAGAGGTAAAAGCCATGAGTAACAGCAGCAGTCAGGCAGAGCATCTCGATGCATGCATGCATGTACACGCTGAAGACCTCAAACTCAAAAGTCTTCTGATGCGGCCCCCAGCGGTACGGTTCTGCATCCAGCTAGCACTGGGTTGTCCGTGTCTTGACTAGAAGTAGATCACATGCCACTGCCGGCAATAATTCGCCTCACCGGCTGGTGGCTCAATGCGCGTGCACGTGCATCACGGGGCTTCCGTCTCTGGTCTTCCTTGGCTCTGTTCTGCTGGCAACTAGCAGCAGTGATTTTTTTTACACCAAATCAGCACTAGTTATTAGCTACCAACCAGTCAGCAATACTTTTTTTCACAGCAAATCAGCAGCAGCCACCAGGCACAGCCCACCGAACAGTGTTACAAACTAAATTACGAAATGAATCTAATGAGCATAATTAGATTATGATTAAATAATAAATTACTACAGTAAAACTTCAGTAAACATGTGCTAATGATGAATTTACTAGTTTTAATAAATTCGTCTCGTAGTTTGTAGAAGAGTTTTTTAATTAGTTTTGTGATTAGTCTATATTTAATATTTCAAAAGTAACTTTCAAAATTTTTACACGAAGCAACAAAATAAAGCCTTACACATTTATAATTAATTTTTTATTTCGTTTAGATTTAATACTCTATGCATGTGCTGCACACATTTGATGTGATAGTTTTGGAATGCCTCCGGTAACATGCCATTGGATTCCCTTGCTCTGTCCGCTATTTACTCTGGCCACCTCCTCCCATTGTTTCCATTCCAGCCCACCCAGTCGCCATCTTCTTCCTTTCGTTCCTCAACTCAAGCAGCGGAGTGACCATTGCAGCCACCCGATTCATGGCCAGCTACGGCGGCTCTCCCCACTGACCACCTACGGTTGGAACTAAAACTACCCCGATGCTCCTCCCTTCTTCAGTTACCGACGACACCGGTGTAACGAACATGGCACCATTTATGCTATTTCGAGTGATTTTGGTGATCGAATGACAACGCAATTAATGGAACTAATGGTTTTGTTAAGTGAACATTTCTAGATCCCAGAGATGAACTAAAAAGATCATACAAACAAATAAACGAAGAAAGAACTCAAAGAAACGCTGAATTGGACGAGTTCTACTGCACCAGTAGCACCGGAAGAACTGATGCCTGTAGCATCGGTGCATCCGATGGTTGTCGGAAGATTCGACGGCCTGGCTTTGGTGCAGGACTGAGCGTCTCTGGAGATCAAGTGAAGAAAGAAGTGAAGCACCGGTTGAACCGACGGCTTCAACATAGACATCGGTGCATTCAACATAGCATGTTTCCAGAGACGATATCAAGCGAGCAGGAACTAAGCCTTCGGCACCGGATGAACCGATGCCCCATCGGAGCAAGCGTCGGTGTAATGACGTCAGCAAGGAGCAACGGCTATCTGCGGATCAAGTGTCACCGGAAGAACCGACGCCTAAGCATCGGTTCAACCGATGGTCCCTGAAGGTGCTGCGGCCGTGTCAGAGAAGATAACGGCTAGTTCAGTGCGCAGAGTGACCGGAAGTTCGGACGCCTCGTCACCGGAAGTTCCGATGGCTACGCAGAATTCTGCCAACGGCTACAAACGGCTAGTTCGACGTGGAGGCCTATATATGTGTGCTCCCCCGGCCATTTGAAGATTGCTGGAGTCCCAAGACATCTCATACACATTCAAGAACACCTCCAAGCCATACAAGTGCTCATTGATCATATCCTTAGGCTTTAGCACTAGATTTGTAAAGTGTGAGTGCTAGATTAGCTCTTAGTGAGTGAGATTGCAAGGCCTTGAGCCTTTGTGTTGTGGTTCTATAGTAAACCAAAAGAAGAGCTTAGTGCGCCGGCCTCTTGGAGCTGTGAAGCTCACCGGCAACGTCATCGACCCTTCGATTTTGTGTGGAGACCCCATCCTTTGTAGAGAAGCTTCTTAGTGGAACCCGGGGCCAAGGTGACCGTGATTGTGTTCACAGAAGAGATTTGGTGGCCGAGTAGCAATACTCTTAGTGAGTGCTACAACAACGTGGATGTAGGTGTGCCTTTGTGGCTAACCGAACCACGGGATAAACACCCGCGTCGAGAGTTTGCTTTCTCCTATCCCGCTCATTAAGTTTCCGCATTTTTTACTAGCAATTTGTGTGCCTTTACTTTCATATAGTAGTTCGCTCAGCTTGTTAATTCTATTTGCTGGCTGATGGTGCCTAAATATTTAATTTTCACATCGGCCATTGGTCATTGGTTCTGCGTACTTCAATTCTATCATCTAGTCCATATACTTTTATGTCTTATTTATCCAAGTGTCGTATTGGCTCAGCACTGTGATTCTATTAACTAGCCGATTTATCCTAGTGTCGCATTGCCTCAGCACCGTGATTCTATTAACTAGCCGACACGATAGTTACATACCATGTAATGGTCAAACTGACTGGCACACTTCGAATCTCAAAAACCTAAGGACCTACACTAGAGCAAAACAAATCTTCTAGGCAGTGTGTTGCACGCGAGGAATCGTCTAATCGATTTTCTGGTGGCAACAATATGATTGAGATATAAAGTGAAAATAGTGCTCGAAAAGACATTAAAAACCCACTTTCCACAATGGACATTTCTACCAGAATCTTTAAAAGCGATGATGCGCTGATGGGGCAATGATTCTGGGTAAGTGCGGAATTAGGTTCTTGTCGGCCAGTCTAAATCCGCTGGTTGCTTCTCAAAGACGGAATGTGTGCCTGGGCGTGAAGAAGGTAGTTCATTTACGTAGTGTAATGACGAAGGCTCCGGACTGGCTCACTGCGCGGGCACGCACATCACGCGGCTTCATTCCGTCTCTAGTCTTCTTTTTCATGCATGCCTACAAAGCAGGTTTTACTTTTTTTTTTGTCAGGTCGATAGTGCTTGCTTAGCGTCTCTCAAAATCTTACATATCCAAGATCCAAGGCTCTCGCTCGCTTGATTGTTATCGTTTTTTCTTCCTACACTTGCCCCCTTCTCGCTCGCTCCTCCACCATTGCGCATAGCCCTCCTGCTTTCAGACTAGTATGCATAGAGTGAGGATTGTCTCTGGAAACTTGCCATTAGATTCGATCCCTTGCTATTGCTAGGCAGTCAATCACCATCTTCCTCCCTGAATCACCCTGCGTTCCTCAACTCAAGGCAGCCACCAGATTCATGGCCAACTACGGCGGCTCTCCCCCCCTGATCACCTAAGGTTGGAATTAGAACTCTCCAGGTGCTCTTCCCTTCTACAGTTGCCGACGACACAGGCCAACCATAATCCTCGCCATCGGCCTTCAAGCTACCACCTCTTCTTGGCCTTGGTGCTTGCGTCCGTAGAGCAGTCGCCGAGTCAGGTACCGACGACGACCGCGTCGCGCCCGGGTCGGTCCACCATCAGATCCGGTTCCACACGAACAGCGCCAGTCCGGCCGTCGCCCAACTCGCCAGCCTCAGGTCTGTTTCCAAGACCGTTATTTGAGAAATTTTTCATGCATAGGCTCTGCCTCTTCACCACCGATTTATTTCAATCTAGTTATTTAAAGTACCAAACTGCAAGTTGCGTCGTGCGTTCATGCAGGATCTCAGCATCGGTATGACAAGCAGAGGACCAACTTTTTAGCATCTACTTTTGTACAATATAAGAATGTAGAAGCAGAAAACATTTTTCTGCAAGAACTGTAGATATTCTATTTTACGGCCTAACCGTGCTGATATTTAATTTGTTCTAATTTTGTTACAGTTAAAAAAAACTTGCTAGCTGACATTCATGGCGGGGGTCTTGGATTCTTTGGCATCCTACGTCCAGAACATGCTTACGGAGATGGCAAGGGATGAGGTGCATATGCTGCTTGGGGTCTCGGGAGAGATTGAAAAAATGGACATCAAGCTCAAGGACCTCAAGAACTTCCTCATGGATGCTGACAGGAGGAGCATCACCGACCAGAGTGTGCAGGCATGGGTTCTCGAGCTTAGAGGGGCCATGTATGATGCCACCAACATCCTTGACATATGTCAGCTCAAGGCCATGGAGCGGGGTCTAAGCCATGATGCAGGATGCTTCAACCCGCTGTTGTTCTGCATGCGGAATCCCATACACGCCCACAAGATTGGCAGCCGAATCAAGAACCTTAACCAGAGGTTAGAAGATATCAAGAAACGTAGCTTGGAGTTCAACTTCATCAACCTCAATTCATATGAGGACCATAGCAGGAGGGTGGCATCCTCCCGTCCTGGTAGCCGTGAGACATCTAGTGAGTTTGATGAGTCAAGTTTGGTCGGTGAGAATATTGAGGAGGACACAAAAAATTTGGTGGAGATTCTAACAACGGCAGAGCTATCAAAATGCGAGAACAACAACATTTTGGTTTTTGCTATTGTGGGAGTTGGCGGTATTGGTAAAACCACCTTGGCCAAAAAGATATTCAATCATGACATTGTCCGACAAGAATTTACAAAGAAAATATGGTTGAGTGTGAACCGGGATTTCAGTGAGACTGAGCTGCTGAGAAGGGCTATCGTTGAAGCTGGGGGTGACCACCAATCTGCTGGAAATACGAGAGGCGCTCTTGAGCGAGCTCTTAAGGAAGCCTTGAATGGGCAAAAGATTTTATTGGTGATGGATGATGTTTGGGAGCATCAAGCATGGGAGGATGTGCTCCAAATTCCCTTGGTCAGTGCTGCACTAGCTCATGGCAGCCGTGTCCTCATCACCACAAGACATGACATGGTCGCAAGAGGGATGCTGGCAACAAAGCCCTACCACTATGTCAATAAACTTAATCCTGAAGATGCATGGTTGTTGCTCAAGAAGAAGGTTCGTAACTCATAAATGAAAAAAAATCATTATCTTTTAGTTCACTCATCATACAGCAGCATCACACTAATGTACGATGATTCTTAGCTGCACTGATATTAACAGCAGGATCTAGATCCCTTGTGACCGCATTACTTTTTGTCTGTTGCACATATCGATTTCTACATCAGTAATGTCAAAGATTTAGGTGGTTATCATAGATTAATTTCGTAATGACAAAGGTGGATAATTATTTTTTTTAGTGTTATATCCTAGGGTGAAGTTATATCTGATTTACTTTTAGGGAATTAAAACATAGACTAATATTTTTCTCCACAGCATCCATCTCCACCATAACAACAATATCTTGTTCCTTATCTCTATCTATTCTGCTGTACAAATTAATTAGGGGATTACTTCAGGCTGATAAAGATATGTTATGATGCTATTGTTAATGATGATTAGATCCTGCCGAATGAATGTATGGATGAATATTTATTTTTAGAATGGTTGGGAGTTACTTATGAGGGTTCACTTGAAGCATCTATCAGGCTCCTTTGAAACCTCTATGTGAAGCCACCTAGGATTCTAGGTGAACACTTTGAAAAATAAGGAAATTTTAGAAATCTCACAAAAATCAGAAACATCCGGCCATCAATCAGACAACTCTAATTATAATGGTGATGGGATCTGTGATCTTTTCTAATAAATTACGCACCTCTACCATTACAAAAATTGACTAAAGTAACCCCCTAATCTTCATGTAAATTAACTACCTATGCCATTATAAAATAATGCAAATAACCCCCTAAATTTGCATATAAATTTTCCAACTATGTCATTATTAAGAGTTAAAGTAACCTTAAATCTGAATCTAAATTGTATAATTATAACAAAGTATTAAAGTGCACCAATAGAAAATTCTAAAATACTGTTTCTATTATTATTATAATAATTTTTATGTAATTATGTGTCAGTATGTATTCATGTATCAACTAAAAAAATGGTTAAATTAAATATATATCTATATATATATATATATCAAATACATATAGAGGTGTAATGCAAAATGAAATATATTCCAACTAGATAATGATAAATATTTTTTTACGATATGTGTTAGAATATTTAATAGACGAAAGAGGGTGTGGAAATATATAATTATAATTATTAGCTATAAATTTTATTTTTATATAAATTCTAATTAGCCCGTGTAGGAGAAGAGGTTGATATATATGCTAGTTTAGAACAAATCAGTGCTACTTGCTACTCTATGAAAAGAAGTGCTTGGGCTTATGTCTCTTAATCACCTGGTCTACAAAAGTACTATTAAGTATTTTAAAATAGGGGTAGTACCCATCAGTCACGTCTTAGCTAATTTGAGACTTCCTCCGCCGCTAAAATATGATGTTTAGGTCAAATAAATTAGTTTTATTTTTAGATAATTAGTTTGTCCGAAATACATTTAAGGATGGAGGTATTATATTATTGTTCACTAATCTTGTAATTATACTTCAATTCGATTGATGCTAGTCAATAATAGTTCTACTTTTGAACTCATATATTATATTTTCATCAAAGACTTGATATACTGGGAATCATGAGTGACGATACAGTTTTGTGGATAGGCTTTTTCGTAATAGCGAAATATAGTTTGCAAACATATAGCAATATACCAAACACTGGCGGACAGTGACATGGATGTAATTTTTAGTAATACGTTTCCCAGCCCGTAGTAATAGCTATGTGGTGCGATAGTCGTGAGCTGGTAGTTTAGAATGTAGTGCGACTAAGTTATTCTACCATGTTAAATATGTACTTTTGACATAATTATCTGATTTCTATAAGTGTATGGTAAAAACTATGTTATTTTTCTCTTGGAATGATTGTCCTTACCAATTTTTGCTTGTTAACATCTATCTATACACACGGCCGTAAACTCAGGCTCCATTTGTATTTATTTTGTGATGAAGGAAAATATCATTACGCTCTAGCATAAGTGATACTTTACAAACTACTAATTGGCCTGGCTACTGTGCAGGTAGTTGGAAACGGAAATGATGAAGACCAGATTGAACTGCTCAAGGATATTGGAATGGAAATTATAACAAAATGTGATTATTTACCACTTGCTGTGAAAGTAATGGGAGGTCTCTTACGTCAAAAAACAGCGAGGAGACGGGAGTGGGAAAATGTCCTAAATGACTCGATATGGTCAGTATCCCAAATGCCTGAGGAGCTGAACTATGCAATATATCTTAGCTATGAAGATTTAAGTTCTAGTTTGAAGCCTTGCTTTCTTCACTACTCACTCCTTCCCAAGAGCAGAGTGTTCTTAGCTTGTGAGATCATTGGCATGTGGATTAGCGAAGGATTTGTTCATGGAACCTCACGTGACTTGGAGGAAATAGGAAAAGAGTACTACGATGAGTTGATACAGAGGAACGTTATTGAGCCTGATATAAGGTATGCTGAAAAAGTAGTTTGCAATATGCATGATGTTGTCCGCTCATTTGCTCAATACATGGCTAGAAATGAAGCACTAGTAGCACAGAACAACAAAGCTGATATTGCTGACAAAATCAATTCACAAAAGTTTCTTCGCTTATCGCTGGAAACAAGAGGATCAGAATCAGATGAGTTAGAGTGGTATTCATTACAAGGACAGACATCACTAAGAACACTATTATCAGTTGGGCCTATAAAAATCAAGCCTGGTGATTCATTCCTTGTTTTTTCGAATTTACGGACATTATATGTAGAAGATGCAAATTTTGATGCATTAGTTGAATATTTGAATCAACTCAAACACTTGAGGTATTTATCCATAAAAGGAACCAATACATCTAGGCTACCAGCAAGCATTGGTAAGATGAAATTCCTGCAGTATATTAGCCTTGTTGGTTGTAAGAGTTTGGTGAATCTTCCTAGTTCCATTGTAAAGTTGCAACACCTGAGGTTTCTTAGCCTTCGTGACACAGGAATAAGCAGCATACCAAAGGATTTTCATGGTCTAACAAATCTAAGGATTTTAAATGGGTTTCCAGCGCACATGGATGGTGATTGGTGTAGCATTGAAGAACTGGGACCTCTCTGCCAGCTAACTAATCTTACTATAAGTGGCCTAGAGAACGTGTCATCATCCTCATTTGCAAAAAAGGCCAGGATTGGTGACAAGGTGCGGTTGAGCCGTCTGTTCTTAGAATGCACAAGTAGAATTGAACATGATGGCCAATTGGTAAAAGATGAAGAAGGCATTCCTGAGGAGCAGCAGCAACAAATTGAGGAGGTATTTAATGAGCTCCAACCTCCGTCTGGCTTAGAAACCCTCGATATCAGCGGGTACTTTGGTCAGCGGCTCCCAAGGTGGATGATGTCGACAGCACTTGTGCCCCTTGGGAGCTTGAGGATTCTTACAATGGATAACCTAGCCTGCTGCACAGAACTTCCTAATTGCTTATGTCAGCTCCCCTGCTTGGAATTCCTACTGATTGTGCATGCTCCAGCGATCAAGCGTGTTGGGCCTGAATTCCTACAACCAAACCATCACTGCCACAACCATTCGCAGGTAGGGGTTTCATTTCCCAGATTGAGTAGGCTGATTTTTGAAGGACTGGTCGAGTGGGTGGAATGGGAGTGGGAGCTGCAAGTGAAAGCCATGCCCATCTTGGAGGTGCTTAAACTCGGGAAGTGCAAGTTGAGGTGCATGCCTGCTGGCCTTGCCTTCCACGCAAGAGCTTTGAAGAAACTATACATATATGATGTGAAGCATCTAAGTTCTTTAGAGAACTTTACTTCGGTTGTTCACCTCGACGTGTTTAGAAACGCTGACCTGGAGAGGATTAGTAATCTACCAAAACTGCAGAAGCTCGTCATCGATATGTGCCCAAAGATGAAGGTATTGGAAGGCGTGCCTGCACTACAAAAACTCAGTCTGGAGGATTATGACATGGAAACAGTCCCAAGATACCTGCAAGATGTAATGCCAAGGCAATTGCTGCTATACTGCAGCTTACCTCTACTTACGTCCATAGCTGCAGGGAAAACTAGCTGTGACTGGGACAAGTTCAAACATATCCAGCAAGTCAAGGCACATGCAGGCGATGAAGGTGTTGAGAGAAAACGGTACGTGATGTACACAAGGGATTCTTTCCACTTGGAGACAAATATCAGCCGCTCTGCTATTGCCAAAGGTAAATTAACACTGCTGCTGCTTCATCTAATATATTTTATTTGCAGATACTCTATTTTGATTGGTTTGTTTTGTTAATTTCCTCTTGCCAACTCAATTAATCAACCACAGGCTGGATGGCACGCGCGTGGTTTCCTTACAGGACCACATGCACTATTGAAGACGAGTGTCTGGTACGACGACTGAGGAATGTTGAGTACTCTATCCTGCTTGTGATGAGTGAATTGTCAACCGTGCGGTGTAATCGTGCACTTGGTCTTTGGATTGCAGGTACACGAGCGTCGAGTGTCGACGGGGAGCTGCCGTGAAGGTGCTGTGGCCGATGGACCGTGCGGTGGACGTCGGTGAAGGGCAGCCGGGACCGGAGCTCGGACCGGGCGGCAGCTGTGGCGTCCACTCCTGGATCGAGGGCGCAAGCGGCGACGGAAGGCGGGTTTCTTGGTTTGCGCCACAAAACCAAGGAGGCGGACGGCGGTTGAAGACGCCAAGTCGTGGAGGCACGGGCGTCGGTCTCGGGACTGACGGAGGCGACGGGCGTCGACGGCGTCTAGGGCCTCGCTGCGGGCGAGGAGGTGACGGGCGTCGGGCGGCGTCTAGTGCCGTCAGGAGGCCGAGGCGGGAACGGCGTCTAGGGCCACGGCGTGGAGGCGGGAATCTTCCCGCGCGTGAGGTTTTGGCGGTTTTCTCAAAACCGGCCACCTACCCGGGTTTCGCGGACCCTCCAAAACCGCGGACCGGATCTTCGTCGACGTGGCGGCATCGCAGCAAAGACTTCGAGTCGAAGTAAGAAGCTCCGCCGTCGATCGAGGCTGTACAGCGGGGTGCTGCTGACCCGACCGGTCTGACCGGTCCCCTGGACCGGTCTGACCGGTCTGGCCGTAGCAGCCGGGTATAAATACCCCCCACCAGCCCGTGGCTGGGTGAGTCTCTTGAGTCTTTTGTTTTCTCTGGGTTTTTCCTTCTCCCTGCCCCTGCTCTAGGTTAGGGCCAAGAACTCCAATGCAAAAGGGGGTTAGGTATAGCTAATCTCTCAAATCTAGAGGGTTGATGATGGGCGGATGGCTCTAGCTTTGTATAGGTGAATTCCTCCGAAATTTATGAATGAAATCCTGTTGAGATTCACCTTTGTGTGCTGAGTACTCATCCTCTTCCTTCTCCTTTGCGTTTTGGTCTTGATTTCTCCTCTTTTGGGATGTTTCGTGTTTAGAGGAATCAAGCTCGTGGATTCGTGTTTTGCCGAACTCGTTGTGACGATTCTGATCTATCTAGCCTAGTGGCAAAACCCCTAGAATCGCGAGTTCTCACGAATTGGAGATTTTGAGTTTTTGAGAAAACCCCAATCCTCTTTGATCTTCCCTCGAATTCTCATGATCTGTTAATCTTTTGGGAAAGATCTCTTGGGGATATGTTCATGGGGTAGATGCGGAGCTAGCCTCCAAGTTTCATCGAATTTGGACTTCGTTTGCTCAAGATTTGACTTTTGGAGCTTTGTTGGCGGGCTGTCTGGGAGCGACCGGTCTAGAATTTGAATTCCCTGCCCGACCGGTCTGACCGGTCTGTGCAACCGGACTGACCGGTCTCTGCAGTCCAGTTCTGCGTTTCGACTCGCTTTGCTTCCGCGCTGCGACCTGGGTCTTCTGCTTCGAGATAGCTTGTCCATAGCTATTCTCGCTGACCTAGGTCCGAGGGCTTGCGGTGATTTTGGGACATAGGCCGACGTTTCAGATTTCGGAAGAAATTTTGATCGGCTCCCTTTCACCCCCCTCTGGTCGCCAGTTTCGGTCCCTCAATTGGTATCAGAACTTGGTTGAGGTTTTCAGTACCTTAACCGGTTCGAAAACCACTCGGCGATCATGGCGAGTCTTGGTAAGATCCCGGTGTTTTCCGGTGAGGACTATGCCTACTGGAAGGTTTGCATGAGAGCCTTTCTGCAGAGCATGGGAGCCGATGTCTGAGAGATTATCACGAACCAGCTTTATGAGGTGCTGGCTGTTCGGACCACGCCTCTTCAGGTGACCCAGCACGAGGCTAACGCCAAGGCCGTCAATGCCTTGTTTGCTGGCGTTTCTCGTGCGGAGTTCTCACGCGTCCAGGATTTTCAGGAAGCCCACAAAATTTGAACGTGCCTTGAGAACTACCACGATGGTACACCTCAGGTGAAGGCCAGACTATTCGAGACTCACCGGCGTGAGTACGAGAACTTCACACAAGAGCCGGGTGAGAGCATTGACTTGATGTTCAGTCGTTTTCAGTCGATTGTGAACAAAGTCAATGCGAACAGATCTGCTGGTGCCCTTGAGTACACAGAGCACGAGAAGGCTCTCAAGTTGCTCTACGCACTTGACCGCTCTGTGTGGGATCTCAAGGTGAACACGATCATTGAGTCTGCAGGCTATGAGACTCTGACCGTGAACGAGCTTTTCAGCAAGCTCAAGGCCACGGAGGTGGATAACCAGACACGAGCCAAGCTCAATGGTGCCCCTCCTTCCAAGAGCGTCACTCTTGTGACTGGCCCAGGTGGATCGAGCTTTAACGCTAACTCTGCTCTTGGCTTTTCTCTTGCCTCTTTGCCTTCTATTTCAGATGAGCAGCTGGAGACGCTGGGCGACGACGACTTGTGCCTCCTCATCAGCAAGTTCCAGCGCGTCTACCACAACAGGCAGAGGAAAAAGAACCCTTGGTGCTACAACTGCGGCGATCTGAACCACTTCATCGCCGATTGCCCCAAGAAGTCCGGCGGTGGCCAGAACAACTCCTTCGACTACTACCGCCACCGCGACCGCGACGAGGGAGGCTCCAACAAGGAGCGTTGGCACCACAAGCACTGCAGTCGTGACCGGGGAGGACGCTTCGACAAGGAGTCGCTCAAGAAGCGCTTCCAGTACAAGGCCAAGAAGCGGGAGAAGGTCTTCCTGGCGCAGTTCAGCGACCTCGACAAGAGCTCCGACACCGACCACTCTTCTTCACCGACCTCCGACGATGACGACAAGAAGAAGAAGAAGCGGGACAAGGAAGCCACCGGCTTCATCATCCTTTGCTTGGCGGTCGGTCGGCGCAAGAGCTTCTGCACCATGGCGGGCGAAGCCGATGGTGCTCGTGCGTCTTCAGGTGGACATGCTACACCGACAAACTCCGGCTCTTCTCCTGGATCCGAGAGCGATTCAGAGGTAAACTCCACGATCGACCTGCTTGATACAGAGGTTAGGGAGTTGTACGCCACTCTCGACAACCAGAAGAGGCTGCTTAAGGAAGTAGCTAGAGAGTGTAGAAAGCTTAGGGCTGAGCTGGCTTGTGCTAGGAAGAAATCTAGTGAGGATGAGTGCGCTGGCTGCATATCTCACATGAATGATCTTGTTGCTCTCCGTGCCAAGCATGATGAGAACGTCGCGAACTTAGATGTTGCTAAGACTTCGCTTTCTGACGTGTCTCACGAGCTAGCCAAGGCCAAGCATGAGCTTGAACTTGTCAAGGACACTCCCATTGTTAGTGATGTGCTTGAATGCGATGAGTGTCCTATCTTCAAGTCTGATCTAGCTTCTTTGCAGTCCAAGTTTGCTACCGTTGTTTATGAACTAGAGGAGCTTAGATCTAGGCCTGCTTTGCTTGGCGCTTGTAAGCTTTGTCCCACGCTTAGGTCGGAGCTAGAGGAGAAGAACGCTTTGATCAAGTCTTTTGGGAAGACTAAGGTCGTAGAGTCTAGCCCACCTATTGACTGCTCTGTTTGCCCTGGTTTGATCGCTGACTTAGATAGTCTTGCGGTAGAGAAAGCCAACTTAGAGAATGAGAATACCTATCCTAGGGCGATTCTGAGTTGGGTTTCTAGCAGTGAGCCGCAGTTGGGCATGATGATTAAGCAGTTCAAGCGTGGTGATGGGTTTGGGGTCGGTTACACATACACGAAGTCAGACTTTGACAGGTTGTATGGTAAGATTGGCAAGGCTGCTAGAAACACTGCTAGCACAAGCACACAGCCTTCGCTTGTTGACCCCGCGGATGGTGTGCTTAAAGAACCACCGAAAGCACCTCCGCAGAAGCAGTTTTGGGTTCCAAAGCCCAATGCGCTGAGGAACCCCCTCGACACGCTCCCTGCTGCCACAGCCCAGGTTGCCCAGAAGAAGAGGGCTGCTCCTCCCCGTCCGCAGGCTAGGCCTCCATCTCCCAAGCGTGAGGTGAGGTACCACTGCGAGTTCTGTGACAGGGAAGGTCACCTGGAGGAGTTTTGCTTCAGGAGGAAGCGGGCTGTGAGGAGAGAGCAGGAGAGACGGAACGCGGACATGTACTCTGCTCGGGTGCATGGTCCTTCTCAGCGTGGTGATAGGCGAGATGCTAGGGCGCGCCGTGTAGGTGGAGGTCAGGGAGACGGTGGTGGTTACCGTGCTCCAGCGGGTGGTCGGTTTGCCGGTCGTGCTCCTGGTCATTTTCAGTACGGCTATAGACCACGGGACCGAGGCTTTGGAGGAGGTTTTGAGGCTCCACGCTTTCCTCATGGTGGTGTTCGTCAGTCACGCGGTAGACGGGACGGGGGATACGCTTTGTCTGGTTTTGCTAACCCTTCTGTAGAGCAAATGGCTCGACACTGGTTTGCTTCTCACTTTGCTAACCCCAGTGTTGAGACATTTGCTCACCCTTTGTCTCACTACTGATGTGCAGGTCGGAGGTTTGGTGAACAGGTGGATCATGGACTCTGGTTGTTCGCATCACATGACCGGAAATGACAAATGGTTCTCCAGCCTCACCCCGATGCGCTCAAAGGAGTACATTGTGTTCGGGGATAATGGAAGAGGAAAGGTACGTGGACTTGGCGCTGTTCGAGTTTCTGATCGCTTTACCCTGAGAGAAGTTGCTTTGCTTTCGAATCTTGGCTTTAATTTCCTCTCTGTTTCTGTTACCGCCATAAATTAACAGGATTAATTTATGGGCCGAAAGCAAGATGGGCTTAAAGCAGAAGAAAGAAGAAGACTTGTAAATCTATTGTTCTTGCGATCAGGGCAGTATTGTTCTTGCTTTTACTTTGGTATTACTCGTATTGAAGCATTTTTGATGGCGAGTAGTACTAGTTATCTTGATGTTCGTAGCATGGCTTTTAGTAGATCTATTATGCTTTGTTGCTTATCATCTACGAATATCATGTTGTCTCTGTGCAGTCACGTTTCAATCTTATGCTAGTTCTTGTCGCATAGAATTAGTTGCACAGAGGCAACACCCTGCTTCTTTTATGTCTAGTAGATCTAATCTATTATGGTTTGCTCTTATCTTAAGAGTTGGCGTAATATCTGCTAGGTTAGGCCTTGCAAATGGATTGGATGATCCGGTGGTGTAGTAGATGTTTTATCTTAGCCTTGATAGGGATTGTTCCGGGAATCGGCTCTTGCTAGTTCTTAGGCCTCTGTTTTGGGTTATGGTTTAGTTGTCTGTTATGTTCATTAGGCCCAGTCACGTGTAGGATGTTCCGATCTAGTAGTGAAGCTGTTACCATCGTGGATTAGATTAGTTAGATTTAATTGAAGCAGCTTTACAGTCATTCGCTTTATTCATCAATATCCGGATAGATACATATCCAATCTGACACCGAGACTCGATCAGCTCTTTAAAGCTGATGCAAGAGTCGTCCTGGGGAGCCGACCACGGCTTGAACTTACGTTTACACGTGTCTTTGTACGCAGGAAACTGTTTGGAGCACGTTCGCACCCTCCTGATCGGGTATAGGTCAGGTGGCACGCCCGGCTTTCCACAGAATCTCCGGGTGCGTGACGAAATTGCGGGCCGTCGACGAGGGAGCAGTGCCTGCCAGCGCCCCGGCAACCTCCCGGCTCTTCGTGTTGCCTGTCGCTGGTCGCCGGTGGGTTTCGACCGACAACACATTCTGGCACGCCTGGTGTGACACTTCTCGGCAACAACTTCCACTGCAACAATGTCTGGAGATCAAGATCAAGAACCCGCTCCCAAGCCCATCACATATGAATAGCTCTCTCCTGAACACAAGAAGTATGATGAGATCAAAGCTCTGCTGGAAGCCGATCTCATCGGCTCTTTTGAGAGGACCCGCAACCATGGTATCAGGTGGAAGGGGTTCTCACCAGAAGGCGCTCTCGACAACGTAGATCTTTCTGTGCCATCAGAAGAGCGCACCAGAGCCCTGCATCAGGAGATGAACGAACTCGAGCACGTGGCACATCGCGTCATCTAGGAGATAATCAAGAACCAGTACTCTCCATCGGGACCAACCCTGGGGAGTCACACAGAGGAAGCTGCACTGCATTCTAGACCGATATTGCCATTCTCATTTGCGGCTCCAAAACCACAAAATTCGCCGATCTACGTCGTCCACAAGATCGGCGGTGATCCTGGAGAAGGCCAATTCCTCACCGAGCAACCCAAGGAGATCCAGCACGGCTACACGTGCGCCTACATCCCTGACAGCGTCAATCCAACATGCTCGGTGCAGATGGTAAACCCAGGAGCTTCTGGAGCAGACGCGGAGAAATAAGCGTGGCTGGAAAAGTACGCTACTGGGCCAAGTGCTGAGCCATCGGCCCCAGGAGTTCTTAGTGTGGAGCAGGTCAGTGCAATACTGAGAGACCAGTTTGGCATCCTGCCCAAGAGGAAAGTGATCGGCTATTCCAAGCCGTATCCAAGTGACTATGACTTGATACAATTGCCACCCAAGTATCGGCTCCCTGAGTTCACCAAATTCAACGGGTCAGAAGGAGCCAGCTCCGTAGAGCACGTGAGTCGATACTTAACGTAGCTTGGGATGATCTCAGTGTCGGATCCGTTGAGGGTCCGGTTCTTCGGCCATTCCCTTACAGGCCCGGTGTTTGGATGGTACGCGTCATTGGCTCCGGATTCGATTTGAACTTGGAGGCAGCTTGAAGATCAATTCCATACCCAGTACCACTCGGAGGCTGCCGAAGCTGGAATTGCCGACCTCGCCCAAGTCAGGCAAAAGCGAGGAGAGACTGTGTCGGAGTACGTACAGCGCTTCAGAGAAGTCAAGAACTGATGCTACTCATCACGCATCACAGAAAAGGATGCAGTCGATCTGGCTGTTCTGGGGCTCGCTAAGCCGATCAAGGATCTGGCTTTCCAGTTGGAGTTCACGTCCCTGGCGCACCTGGTGCAGAAGCTTACAGCATATGAACATTACCATCCTGACCTGTACCAGGACAAGTTCATGTGCTATGTAAACATGGCCCAGGCGGAAGACTCAGATGACTCTGGCGAGGAGCAGGAAGTGGTCGTGGCAGAGTGGACTCGGGGGGCAAACCCTGTCCCGTCCAAGTGGGTCAAACAGCAGGGGCTTGTGAAGGGCTTCGACTTCGACGTGACCAAGGCAGAGTAGATATTTGATCTGCTCCTCAAAGAAAAACAACTGAAGCTCCCAGAGAATCACAAGCTACCAACAGCACAAGAGCTGCAGGGAAGGCTGTATTGCAAATGGCACCACTCGTTCACTCATTCCATGAGTGAATGCAAGGAGCTACGTCGTCAGATACAATCGGCTATCGAGCAAGGCCGACTAATCCTGGCTCAGCACACGATGAAGGTTGACACAAAGCCCTTCCCACAAGCTAACGTGGTGTAGCTGTCAGATTTCGGATCCGAGGGCCAGGATTTGGCATTCCAGATCAACATGGTGGGACCCATGCGCCGCCATGACAAGCAGAAGAGAGAGGCCGCTTCTGGCAAACGGCCACAGGATGAATGCGAACTGGAACAGCAGCATGTGACTGAAGAGCAAGTGCGTCACTTCCGCAACCTGCTTCCAGCTTCTAATCGGCTTCTGGAAAAGTACCAGTACCAGTACAAGTTGCGCCGCCGATACGAATCGGAAGAGGATGAGTACGAGCACCGCACAGGAAGGACACTTGGGAGACGCCAGGCTATACGCGACCACTGGCATTGCCCATTCTTCAGGTACTGTTGGAATTCCGGCATGAGCCGATTGCCTACTATAGATGATTGCTTGGAGTGCAGGCCTCGAGGACGCCAGCAGGACGAAACATCGGTGTTCCAGCGCTTAGGGCCCAGAACACGTCATGATGACCGTGTGAGGCGGCCATCCAGGGGTAATTCTGAGCCAGAAGAAGAAGATAGGTACCATCGTCCACGGTGGTGTCCTGACGGGCTTAATCGCTCGCAGAAGCGCAGAGTGCAGTGCTTGCGCAATCTGGAAGAGGCAAAAGCAAAGTACCTCGACGTGCTGAGGAAAGCGCGTCCGGATCTCGCGGAGCAAGTCAGGCGACCGCGAAGGGAAGAAAGGCGCCCTCCGAGAAAAGAGTGGCGCCCCAAGCAGACAAAAGCTGATGAGAAGCCATCGGCTGATGTGAACATGGTGTTCGTGCTCCCATCGGAGTTTCGGGCGCCCCAACCGGAGGACTTGCCTGTTGCACAGCTGGATCTCGGCCCACAGCTAATCATCTTCGAGAAGCCCAAGGAGAAAAGCTACAAGCACCTGAAGGGATTGTATCTCAAGGGCTTCATCAATGGCAAGCCTGTGAACAGGATGCTGGTCGACACTGGCGCCGCAGTCAACCTGATGCCGTACTCTGTGCTGTGCCGATTGAGTCATTCTTCTGCCGATCTGATCAAGACCAATGTGATGCTCAATGACTTCAACGGACAACCATCAGAGGCAATGGGGGTTCTTAATGTGGAGTTGACAGTGGGCCGCAAGACGATCCCGACTTCGTTCTTCATCGTCAACAGCAAAAGTACATACACGGTATTGCTTAGGAGGGATTGGATTCACGCCAACTGTTGTATCCCTTCCACAATGCATCAGTATCTCGTCCAATGGAATGGCGATGAAGTGGAGGTGGTCCGTGCAGATGACTCTAGCGAGGTCTCGCTCGCAGACATGAACGCCTGGGATGCGGAAGGGCAAGAGCCGATCTCAGGGATCGCCCTGGAAGATTGTGATCGGATCGAAGCGACAAAAAACGGACTGAGGCTGGTCTTATCCACTGGCCTCACAAAGTAGACGCATCCTGGCATGCTACGGGATGTAATAGAATAAGAGTGGCCGGTCCCAGCGACCGGCCCCGAAAAATAGAAATATCCTGTGTGGGTTCGGAATTCTTACATCATGTACATACGATGGCCTGCTCTGGCAGTTGGCCACACATCGACTATTTGGTTCAGAATGATAATGGAAGTACAGAAGCAACCAGCCCGTGCGGTTGGCCAAATTATTTTTCTTGTCATCTCCCTGTGTTTGCCGCTGATCTTGTAGATAACGAAGACTTGCCTGCGTTCGCAGCTGGTTTTTCAGATGACGGCAAGCTAGGATACGGGTTCACGTCAGCTGACGATTTAGAAGAGGTTGACATCGGTCCTGGGGATAAGCCACGACCGACATTTATCAGCAAGAAGTTGGATCCGGCCTTGCGAGAGGAGATGATTGCATTACTAAAAGATTACCGGGATTGTTTTGCATGGAACTACACCGAGTTGCCCAGTCTGGATAGAAGCATCGTCGAGCATCGGCTCCCGCTCAAGAAGGCCGTTTCAGCAACGAGCACGTCAGATGAAGGCCGAAGTCCTAGAAGAAGTCAAGAAAGAGGTGGAGAAGATGCTGGATGCTGGGTTCATCAGGCCGTGCCGGTATGCAGAATGGATCTCCAGTGTGGTACCGGTGCAAAAGAAGGATGGCCGATGGCGTGTTTGCGTCGATTTTAGAGATCTCAACAGAGCGACGCCAAAGGACGAATACCCGATGCCTGTTGCAGAGACATTGATCAACGCAGCTGCCGGCCACAAAATGGTGAGTTTTATGGACGGTAATGCTGGTTACAACCAGATCTTCATGGCCCCAGAAGACGTGAACAAGACCGCGTTCAGGGTACCAGGCGCAGTCGGCTTGTTCGAGTACTTGGTAATGACCTTCGGACTGAAAAATGCCGGTGCAACGTACCAACGTGCCATGAATTATATTTTTCATGATCTCATCGGCAAACTAGTAGAGATCTATATTGATGATGTTGTGGTCAAGTCCAAATCAGCTGGGGGGGCACCTAGAAGATCTGCGCCAAGTTCTGGAACGGACTCGAAGGTTTGGGCTCAAAATGAACCCAATGAAATGTGCCTTTGGAGTATCGGCCGGTCAATTTCTGGGATTCCTGGTGCATGAATGGGGAATCGAGATCGGCCTGAAGAGTCAAGAAGCTGTAAAGACGATGAAGCCACCTACTACGAAGAAAGAGTTGCAGAAGCTCATCGGTAAAATTAATTTTGTCAGACGATTTATTTCTAATCTGTCTGGACGCATCGAACCGTTCATGGGTTTAGTGAAGGTCAAAGCCTCCAGTGTTGGTTCCTCCTCAGCAAGATAGGTCGTTCTACGTGTACCTATCCGTGGGTGACACTTCCATTGCTTCGGTGTTAGTCCAGAAGCACGACGGTCAAGAGAGGGTGGTTTTCTACCTCAGCAGACGCATGTTAGACGCCGAGACCAGGTATCCTGAAATCGAGAAGCTTTGTCTTTGCTTATACTTTACATGTACAAAGCTTCTTCATATTTTGCTCTCGGCGGAAACAATTGCCATATGCAAATCGGATGTCATAAAGCACATGCTGTCGGCTCCTGTCCTGAAAGGCCGGCTTGGAAAATGGATGTTTGCATTGTCAGAGTTCGATATTCGGTATCAACCTGCGAAAGCGCTCAAAGGACAAGCACTGGCGGGTCTTGTTGCAGACAGGATCAGCACTGATATTGCTGCATTATTTATTCGTGCTTGGGCTTTGTTCTTTGACGGATCGGCTTGTGATGATGGGTGCGGGGTGGGAATTCTATTGGTCTCGCCTCGTGGGGCGACTTACTCCTTTTCCATCAGGATGACTGACCCATGCACCAATAATTTGGTGGAATATGAATCCGCTCGCAAAGGGATGGAACTACTCCTCGAAGCTGGTGCAGAAGCGGTGGAAATTTTTGGAGATTCAAAGCTGGTGATTTCTCAGCTCACGGAAGAATATAGATGTGAGAGTGAGGCTCTTTTCCCAATATGGATGCAGTGCCGTGAGTTGATGTCACAATTCAGGTACATCAATTTCCACTGGATACGCAGGACTCTGAACAATGAAGCCAATGATTTGGCACAGATGGCTTCCGGGTATAGGAAAATAGCCGATGGAGTCGATGTAGAGGTTCAGTTTCTAGAACCCGGAGACTGGAGAGCCGATATCTTCAATTACTTGAAGGATTCGGCTCGGGGGGCACCCAGAAGGATAAGACTCAAGGCCATGAAGTATGTTCTGATAGGGGATGACATGTTCTACAGGACCTTGGAAGGACTACTGCTTAAATGTCTGGGACCTTCAGAGTCAAAACGGCTCTTGCATGAGGTTCATGAAGGAGCCTGCGGTACTCATCAATCGGCTCACAAGATGAAGTGGCTGATTAGGCAATCGGGTTATTACTGGCCCACTATGCTTGAAGATTGTTTCAAATATTACAAAGGGTGTCAGGCATGTCAGAGGTTTGGCAAAATTCAGATAGTGCCAGCATCAGTAATGAATCCTATCATCAAGCCGTGGCCATTCAGGGGTTGGGCCATGGACATGATTGGTCAGATCAACCCATCATCTAGCAAGGGTCACCAATGGGTCTTAGCTGCTATAGATTATTTCACAAAGTGGGTGGAGGCAGTGCCCATGAGGACAGTAGCGTCAAAAGATGTGATCAGCTTTGTCAAAGAGCACATCATTCACAGATTTGGGATCCCTCAGACCATTACGACCGATGGAGGATCGGTCTTTATATCAGAGGAATTCAGGAAGTTTGCCGATGACATGGGAATTAAGCTGATCAGATCATCTCCATATTATGCCCAGGCTAATGGACAAGCTGAAGCATCCAACCAGAGCCTCATCAAGCTCATAAAGAGAAAGATCGATGAATATCCTAGGCGCTGGCATGAAGTGTTGTTGGAAGCTTTGTGGGCATATCGTATCTCATGTCACGGATCCACCAAGACATCGCCATACCATTTAGTCTACGGCCAAGACGCTGTGTTACCATGGGAGATAACGGCCGGATCAAGGCGTGTCGAGTTCCAGAATGATCTAACAACTGAACAGTATGCAGCCTTGATGAATGACAATGTGGAGGACCTGACAGAGCTAAGGCTTTGGTCGCTGGAGAAGATCAAGGAAAATAAGGCTAAAGTTGCTCGCGCATACAACAAGAAGGTCAAGCCAAAGAATTTCCAGGTTGGAGACTTGGTTTGGGAGGCAGTATTGCCATTGGGGACTAAAGATAAAAAGTATGGCAAGTGGTCTCCAACTTGGCACGAGCCATACAAGGTTGATCAGGTTTTGCCTGGGAATGCATACATGCTCGAGGAATTGGACGGCGTCAAGTTTCCTGTTGCTGTCAATGGCCAACATCTCAAGAAGTATTTCCCGAGCATGTGGGAAAGCGAATAACAAGAGCCGATGAGGTCCATCCGGCTGTACTGAGAAAGGCCAAGAGCCGATGAGGTCCATCCGGCTGTACTGAGAAAGGCCAACACGTTGAGTTGGCCAGTAAAAAAAAATCATGACAGGCCAACACATTGAGTTGGCCAGTAAAAAAAAGAGAAGAAACCAACACTTTGAGTTGGCTAGTAAAAATATATATGAGAAGCGAACAACCAATGTGTAACCATCGACTTAAGATGTTTTTAAAATAGTTACAAGTTTCAGGTTAACAGGCAGTACTAATTGTTTCTTGAGCCTATCTACTGGTTCAGGAATTCTTCTATGGCGTGGATGGCTTCTGTGCGGATGGTATTTGCTCGTGCTATGATTGCTTCGTCATCCTTGCCATCGCCTGTTACTATCTGCCGACTCAAGGTGCTTATCTCTGCAAACTCTGCTTGTATCTGTTCGGCTATTTTCTGGGTTTCTTGTTTGGAGTTTGCAATGGTAGCCTCCTCGGCCTGGATGAGTCTCTTGGCGGTACGAACTTTTTCTTCGAGTTCTGCCAGTTCTTTCTTCAGGAGGTCGAGTCGGTTCATGTTGGTAGACACGTCAGCTTTGATATCTAGAGTTGCCTTCTTCTGGTTAAGGGCCTTGCACTTTTGGGTAATGTCAGCTTTCAGAGAAGCTTGAGAGCGACGTGCTTCCATCCTTTGTTGTGCTTTATTCACTTCTATCCGAAAGAATGGAAGGTTGCTGGCTGGCCAGAGCTTGATTTGCAATGGCTCCGGGAGTTGGGATTCTATTTGCTCGAAGATGTTCTTTATCTTGCTGGAATCATCAACCAGAGCAGTGATCGGAGCAGATAGTAGATCCTTGATGAGTTGAAGCTGATGTGCCAAGTTAGCCGATTGCTGCAAAGATGATGTCTCTGCTCCAGGGATAGTCAGACCCATTGATGCCGGGTCAAAGGAAAGCAAACCTGAAATATCAAAGCCCTATGGACATATCTGGAGTTAGAGCAAGATGCATTTATGGAGCTATCGGCTGGTTCAGAATTGGTTTTGTAATGTTACCTGTTCTGAAGAAGAAGTGTTGGGCGGTTCAGGAGCAATCGTCCTGTTAGAGCTTGTGTTGACATCAAGAACATCGACTGTATCGGTTTGTTCCTCCTTTGCATCCATCAGTGCATCAGGAGTTGCAGCCATCTCATATTGTTCCAGGCTTTCTACATTGGGGATTTCTTCAGCTGCGTCCTGGAAATAGAATTACAGTCAACCAGAGTACATATGTATGAAATAAAGAAGAAGTTTTAGAAAGATGAGTTACCTAGTTGGTGTTGGACTCTGATGGACTCGGAGAAACTGGTGCTGGTTTCTTGATCACTCGCCTCGTGATCATCTTCCTTTTCTTGGTCAAGACTCGGGGGGCAACACTTGCAGAAGTTTGTCTTCGTTTGGAAGCCATCTGAAGTAAGTCTGGCTGAACAGTCATTATCACTTTCTTCATTGTTGGTGATCCTTTGCAGAAGAGTACATTAGGAGCAGTTGGAAGAAAGTGGAATGGCTCCCCGTTGCTGGTCATAGGTTCTGGACCATCTTGTTGCTGCAAACAGGGTGAGTAAGAATTAGACAAGTGGAAGGATGGATGATCTGGAAAGAGTAAAATGCATAAATTCAGTACCTCTTCCTCAGGGATTACATATTCAGGATCAATTTGCTGCAGTCGAGGACCTAGAGCTTTCCTGAATACATGTGTTTTCCACATTCCCCACCATGTGCTGAAGTCGATTGATGAGGAGGTGAAGGGCAGATCGGCTGGTATTGGAATGTGGAGGTCATCGAACATGATGTAGCATCTTGAGCTGGTGAGACCATCAGGCAGATCGGCTCTGCTCTCCACCAAGTGGTGAATATGGAAGTGGGGAGGGACCTGTCCTAGGCCAAATTGCCGAGCTGCTATAACTGGTTGGTAAGGTTCATAACCTAGCTTGATAATTCTGTTAGAGGTGCTGATGCCAACAGGGAGGAAGCCAGGTCGAATCATCAAAGAATACAGATGCCGAGTGTTGTCGTCATCGGCAAAGTTATCTAATCTGAAGGCAGTTGGGTTTTCAAAGGATTCAGATTCAGTAAATGGGAAGTAGAGGGGATTATCTAGTCCTTTGTAGAAGACTCTGAACCAGTTTGCTGCATCTGCTGAATTCAGTTTACTGCCAGTGAGACTAAATAAAGCTTGGCCGTAACTAGTACATCTAATTGGTTTGCCACTCTCATTAGGGAAAGAGTTCTTGGTCAGGCCTTGGAAGTTGGGAATATGGTGCTGGAAGTACAATTGTGCCCACAACTGAATAAACCACCAAGGGCCTCCAGTTCTCAGTTTCTTGTGGTTGAGCAGGTTAGATGTCATCAAATGGAGGTAACTGTAGGTTTCTCCAAGAAAAAGTTTGCCTAGGCCGGTGTGATTGCCATGGGCCAGGTGATAGGCCAAGGGAAGATAGTTCTTGGTTGGAGCTAAAGAAGGACCACAGAAGATGAAGTGCTCTAGCCAAAGGTTTAAGAAGGCTGTGTGTTCCTTCTCAGTCACTGGACCTTTTGTTTTCATGTGCTGATTCATGTAAGTGCCCCAGTTTGTGCGGTTAACCTTGGAAGAAAGTTTGAAGGGGACTTCTGCCATTTTGTGGGCAACAGGATTAGGAGATCCAAAATCTAGGCCAGTGATCATGGTAACATCTAGCAGAGTAATGGTCATGGGTCCATGACCAAAGAGGAAGCAGTTCAGAGCATCAGACCAAAAATAGCCGATGGTTTTCAGAAGATTTTCATCTTTGTCAAGGGGTGACAGTGATAAGCTAAGTGCATCGGCTATGTTCAAATCCTGCCACAAGGGCATATAAGTTTTTGCTACTCTGCTATACCATGTAATCCAGCTCTCAGGGGGATTAGGCCAGGCTCTCAAGCAGTCAGCCTAGAGGTTCAGATCGATGTTTTGACTCATAAAAGGGATCCTATTTGCTTCACAAGAGATCAAATCTATTGGGTTTTCATGGGTTTGTGGGCCAAGACAGAAAGATTTTGGATTGGAGGGATGCGGCAGAAGGATGTCTGACACCTGAAGTTCAGAAATTCAGAAGTATGCATATGGTGTCATGTTTCAGAGTTTAGTGTTTCAGAGGCTTGATAAGCTGAAGAAAACTAAAGGAATAGGCCGATTATTAACTTCAGGCCGCATATTGCCGCATCATCGATTGCAGAGCTTGTCGTCTGAGCTGCAGAATCTGCCATGGTTCAGATCTGTTGACTTAGGGCTTGGAGAGTTCTTGCTCGAATTTGTAGAGTTTGGTTTTCGAATTATGCTCGAATTTGAGAGTTCGTCGGGTTCGGTTCAAGTTGGAAGTGATACTCTATTCTTGTGCGGGTTGCTTCTAGTTTGAATTTCGTCGGCTCTTGGATATTTATAGAAGCCTGATGCATTGCCATCGGCTTTTTGGAAAGTAAACGGATGCACGGAATTGAAGGAAATTCGATTTCATTAAAGGAAAGTTCATTACAAGGAAAGCCAATTTTACAAAGGAATTAATCCTTCGGCTTAGTGACCCTACCCCTACGATGCTACTGCTACTGCTCGTAGGTACGTAGTACCTACGACGCTTGGGGCTTCGGGCCGGCGCATCCCCGTTGTCGTCGTCGTCGCTGTCATCGTCGTCGTCGTCGTCGCTGCTGAAGGCGCTGCTGCCGCCTTCAGACCCGGAGTCACTCCAGCTGTCGCCGTCGCCGCTGTTCTCCTCCTCGCTGTCCTCCTCGGAGGACCCGAGGAACCGGAAGAGCTTTCCGCCCATCGGCTCGTCGTCATCGGAGGGGGAGTCGATCTCCTCTTCCGAGGAGGAATCGACTCCGTCTGAAGAGGGGTCTTCTTCCTCGCCGTTCTCCGACTCCTCCTGGAACAGGAGCCAGAGGTCTTCTCCTTCAGTTTCGGGCTCGTCCTTCTCAGAGACGACCCCGAAGTCGAACTCCTCTGCATCCCAGTGCAGAGGAGCCAGCGCTTCGTACGCTGCGGTTGGGTCCCACTCCGGCGTCGGCTCCCGACTCTCCGGAATGGAGTCGATGGAAGAAGCAGGGAGGGGGGAAGAAGAAGGAGAAGAGGAGGAGGGAGAGTCTCCGAAGGAGTTGGAGTCGGAGGAGGAAGAGATCGCCATGGCTGGTAAAGGATTGGGGTTTTCTGCGCTACTGGCTTTGGGAGGAAGAAGGAGTTCGCTGTGAAGAAGAGCCGATTCGGGGTGAGATTAAATAGCAAAAAGATGGAAGACGGATCGGCAGTTTCACATTCTACAAGGAGCCAGTTGCAGAGACGTTGCATCTTCCTTGGTGGTTGCAGTGTGTTTAATGAGCATTAACGGGAAGATGAAGCGATGGATTGGTTTTGGAACTATCATTGCCAAAACCAGGGGGGCATGTGTTATCGCCATAAATTAACAGGATTAATTTATGGGCCGAAAGTAAGATGGGCTTAAAGCAGAAGATTGAAGAAGACTTGTAAATCGGCTCCTGCGTGAGCATCTGGGCCACATGGGCCATGTATCCTTAGATTTAGTTTAAGATTAGAGATAGAGTCCAATCGGGACAAGATTAGTTTAGATTATTTCCCAAGTCTCCGGACTATAAATATGTACCCTCTATTATTCATGAAGAGAGAGCGTCATCACGTCTCGCAAACAACAACTCTCGGCGCATCGCCACCCCTAATCCTAGGGTTTCATCCAAGTAAGCGCCATGCTGCCCTGATTGCTTCTTGCAATCAGGGCAGTATTGTTCTTGCTTCTACCTTGGTATTACTCGTACTGAAGCGTTTTTGATGGCGAGTAGTACTAGTTATCTTGATGTTCGTAGCATGGCTTTTAGTAGATCTATTGTGCTTTGTTGCTTATCATCTACGAATATCATGTTGCCTCTGTGCAGTCACATTTCAATCTTATGCTAGTTCTTGTCGCATAGAATTAGTTGCACAGAGGCAACACCCTGCTTCTTTTATGTCTAGTAGATCTAATCTGTTATGGTTTGCTCTTATCTTAAGAGTTGACGTAATATCTGCTAGGTTAGGCCTTGCAAACGGATTGGATGATCCGGTGGTGTAGTAGATGCTTTATCTTAGCCTTGATAGGGATTGTTCCGAGAATCGGCTCTTGCTAGTTCTTAGGCCTCTGTTTTGGGTTATGGTTTAGTTGTCTGTTACGTTCATTAGGCCCAGTCATGTGTAGGATGTTCCGATCTAGCAGTGAAGCTGTTACCATCGTGGATTAGATTAGTTAGATTTAATTGAAGCAGCTTTACAGTCATTCGCTTTATTCATCAATATCCGGATAGATACAGATCCAATCTGATACCGGGACTCGATCGGCTCTTTAAAGCCGATGCAAGAGTCGTCCCGGGGAGCCGACCATGACTCGGACTTACGTTTACACATGTCTTTGTACGCAGGAAACTGTTTGGAGCACGTTCGCACCCTCCTGATCGGGTATAGGTCAGGTGGCACGCCCGGCTTTCCACAGAATCTCCGGGCGCGTGACGGAATTGCAGGCCGTCGACGAGGGAGCAGTGCCTGCCAGCGCCCCGGCGACCTCCCGGCTCTTCGTGATGCCTGTCGCTGCTCGCCGGTGGGTTTCGACCGACAATAGTTTCGCAACTTCTTGATGAGGGGTTTGAGGTTCGCTTTAAAGGGGGCTGTTCGCGTGTTCTTGATTCCAGAGGGGATTTGGTTTGCCGGATTACACCTCGCGATCGGGTTTTCTTAGTTGATTTCTCTGGAACTCCTCTTGGCCCTTCTTGTTGCTTGTTGGCTGGTCCTTCTTCTAATTTGTGGAAGTGGCATAGGAGACTTCGACATTTGAGCTTCGATTTGTTGTCGAGACTAAGCGCACTTGGCCTGATCTGAGAATTGCCCAAATTGAAGTTTGAAAAGGACCTTGTTTGTCATCCGTGTCGCCACGGGAAGATGATTGCCACTTCACATCCGCCGGTTAATCAGGTGATGACCTCTCACCCTGGAGAGTTGCTTCACATGGACACTGTCGGTCCTTCTCGGGTGATGTCTGTTGGTGGGAAGTGGTACGTTCTTGTGATCGTGGACGATTTTTCTCGCTATTCTTGGGTCTTTTTCATGAGAACCAAGGATGAGGCTTTCGAGTTTGTTCGAGACTTGATCTTGAGGTTGAAAAACGAGCTACCCCAGGCCATGAGAGCGATTCGCAGTGATAATGGCACAGAATTCAAAAACGCTCATTTTGACGTCTTTTGCAGTGATCAAGGGCTTGAACACCAGTATTCTTCTCCCTACACTCCACAGCAGAATGGAGTTGTAGAGCGGAAGAATCGGACGCTGGTTGAGATGGCGAGGACGATGCTCGATGAGCATAGGACTCCTCGCAAATACTGGGCTGAGGCGGTTAACACTGCTTGTTATGTGTCCAACCGCATTTTCTTGCGTGCTTTCATGCACAGGACTTCTTATGAGTTGCGTTTTGGACGCCAGCCTCGTGTTGACCATCTCAGAGTTTTCGGTTGCCGGTGCTTTGTGCTGAAAGATGGAAATCTTGATAAGTTTGAGTCTCGCTCGTCTGATGGTATTTTTATCGGTTATGCTTCTCACTCTAGAGCGTACCGTGTGCTGATTATTGATACTAAGATTGTCGGAGAGACTTGTGAAGTCACGTTCGACGAGACTGCACCGTGCAATTCTTCTGTCTTTGAAGTTGCAGGAGATGATGAGCTCGGCACCTCCATCTTTGAAGATGAGGAGGAATAAGCTGCGGAGGGAGAGGCTGAGGCTACCACGCGTGCTGTAGACCCAGTTGCCTCCGCCACGAGCTCGGACGATGATGACGGCCCCGATCCGACTATGTCTACTTCACGGGGGCTGATCGAGGAGGTGACTCAGGCTTCACCAGCTGCACCTGAGGAGGCACCAGCTTTGGTTGAGGAGGAGGCGACTTCGACACGGGAAGCACCGCGACACATTCAGCGTCGTCATCCACCTCAACAGATGCTAGGTGATCTCAACGAGCGAGTCACCAGGTCCAAGGTAACAAGTATCGCTGCCCTTGCTCATTCAACGTTTGTTGCCTCTTTTGAGTCCAAAGATATTGGACACGTTCTTTCTGATTCTAATTGGGTCAATGCCATGCATGAGGAACTTGAAAATTTTGAAAGAAACCAAGTTTGGGTTTTAGTCGAGCCTCCACCTGCTTGTAATCCCATCGGAACGAAGTGGGTTTTCAAAAACAAGCAGGGTGAGGATGGTTTGGTTGTTCGAAACAAGGTTCGTCTTGTTGCCCAGGGGTTTTGCCAAAAAGAGGGTACTGATTTTGAGGGAACTTTTGCCCCTGTTGCTCGTCTGGAAGCTATTCGAATCTTTCTTGCATTTGCTGCTTCCAAGGGTTTTAAGGTTTTCCAAATCGATGTTAAATCTGCCTTCTTGAATATCTTTATTGAAGAAGAGGTTTATGTGAAGCAACCCCCTGGTTTCGAAAATCCCAAGTTTCCAAACCGTGTTTATAAACTTCAGAAAGCTCTTTATGGTTTGAAACAGGCACCCAGAGCTTGGTATGATAGACTGAATCATTTTTGCTGGCTCAGGGTTTTAAAATGGGATGTGTGGATAAAACTTTGTTCCTCATGCGATCTGGCATTGATTTTCATTTAGTTCAGATATACGTGGATGATATTATCTTTGGTGGCTCTTCTCACGCTCTTGTCTCCAAGTTTTTTGAGCAGATGTCCAGGGAGTTCGAGATGAGCATGATGGGTGAGCTGCAGTTCTTCCTCGGGCTGCAGATCAAGCAAACTCCCCAGGGCACGTTCGTCCATCAAGCCAAGTACACCAGGGACTTGCTGCGGAAGTTCGACATGAGTGACTTGTCATCTCAGCCAACTCCGATCAGCACATCTACGGCGCTTGATGAGGACTTGGACGGCGAGGCGGTGGACCAGAAGGAGTACAGGAGCATGATCGGCTCTCTCCTGTACCTGACGACGATGCGACCGGACATCCAGTTCGGTGTCTGCCTCTGCGCGCAGTATCAGGCTTCGCCGCGCACCTCCCACAGGCAGGTGGTGAAACGCATCTTCAGGTATCTGAAATTCATCCCTGAATTTGGTCTTTGGTATTCTGTGGATCCTTCTCTGGTTTTGGTGGGCTTTTCTGATGCCGATTTCGGTGGGTGCCGGTTGGATCGCAAGTCAACATCCGGCACTTGTCAATTTCTCGGTACATCTTTGGTGTCTTGGTCCTCTCGCAAGCAGGCTAGCATAGCGCTTTCTTCCACAGAAGCTGAGTATGTTGCCGCTGCTAGCTGCTGCTCCCAGATACTTTGGATGAAACAAACTTTGCAGGATTATGGATTGAGTTTTGGTAGGGTTCCCATCTTTGCAGACAACATGTCCGCTATTAGCATTGCAAAGAACACTGTCCTACACTCCAGAACCAAACACATAGATATACGATTCCATTTCCTGCGAGATAATCATGAGAGAGGACACATAGACCTGATCCATATCCCTTCAGAGAGGCAAACCGCAGATATTCTCACCAAACCGTTTGAGCAGGACACCTTTGCTCGCTTACGAGGGGAGCTTGGAGCTTGGTAGTTGCATTGTGCATATGCATTATACATGTTTGCATTTTGCATTGTCTCACTTGCACTAGCATTCTTGTATACATTGATATGATCTTCTAGTGCTTGCTAGTGTGAGTTGATAAACTTGATCATGTATAGCTTGTTCCATTGTGTATATGACATCATCAGAGTTAAGCTATTTTGATTTGAAAATCTGAGAACATGATCACCCTGTCTTGGCTACTTGCATGTTAGGGCGTGTTGATATGCTTTGCTATCTTATTCATGCTAGTGTGGCTTTTCGTTTAGGAATTCATACTTGAAATGATCTAAATCTGATAAAATTGCTTGAATTCTTCTTGAAATGGATTGAAAAGATCCAGGTGGGATTGCTTGTCGCACTGATCGAGCTTTCAGGACGGCTCACTTTGCACTTGTGACAACCCAGGCAAGGCTGTGCATGACTGAAACGAGTGCCTTAAACTTATGATTGTCTTTGGCATAGGCTTGGCTTCGTTACTAAGTAAAGCATGGCAAGCTTTCAACCCCTGGCATTAAGAATTGCTTGATATAAAATTGATAGAAAAATGAACGTTAACAACATCTTTGGCTGGTTTGGCTCACCTGTATGAGTATGAGTAGCACTGCTTTCCATTCCCTACTTGTTAGTGCTAGTTCATGGGTGATGCTTTTAATTTCTCCTAAACTGAACTTGCCTAGCTCTAGACTGTTTCGATATACCCTGTTGAGCTAGATGCAGGTCTTGTTTATGGATGCACACGTGCTTGTGACTAGATGTTGCTCATATCATTGTATCCCTGAATGCTTTCACTTACACCTCCTGCATTGTATTCATTGCATAGCATCTGTTCAGGGGGAGTTTCTGCTTCAGGGGGAGCTTTAGGTCTTTTTAGGTTTGATGTGTGCATGTGCCAACAAGGGGGAGAATTTTGAGAGAAGCGATCGAATAAGGGGGAGACTTGTTTGATTTTTGAAAAACTTGTTGTGCACAGGGCCTTGAGAGTGCTTCATTTTGGGAGAGCTGCACTTGTGAGAGGGAAAAGCTCTGCTTGAGGAGTTTCTGCTTTGTTCTTGGCTCATGTTTTGGCTTTTGATCGATTGCGTCGAGCCTTTGCCCTTGTCTTAGGGGATCGATTTTCCTTGAGTAAGTGACTGTTCTTGCCGTTCTAAGCCTTTTGTCACTTGCTTGTGCTTCTTTGTTCTTTTTTTGGTTTCACTTCTCTTGGTTCGTTTGTGGTGTGTTGACAATGCACTCATTAAGGGAGAGAATGCGGAATGTTGAGTACTCTATCCTGCTTGTGATGAGTGAATTGTCAACCGTACGGTGTGATCGTGCGCTTGGTCTTTGTATTGCAGGTACACGGGCGTCGAGTGTCGACGGGGAGCTGCCGTGAAGGTGCTGTGGCCGATGGACCGTGCGGTGGACGTCGGTGAAGGGCAGCCGGGACAGGAGCTCGAACCGGGCGGCAGCTGTGGCGTCCACTCCTGGATCGAGGGCGCAAGCAGCGACGGAAGGCGGGTTTCTTGGTTTGCGCCACAAAACCAAGGAGGGGGATGGCGGTTGAAGACGCCAAGTCGTGGAGGCACGGGCGTCGGTCTCGGGATTGACGGAGGCGACGGGCGTCGACGGCGTCTAGGGCCTCGCTGCGGGCGAGGAGATGACGGGCGTCGGGCGGCGTCTAGGGCCGTTAGGAGGCTGAGGCGGGAACGGCGTCTAGGGCCACGGCGTGGAGGCGGGAATCTTCCCGTGCGTGAGGTTTTGGCGGTTTTCTCAAAACCGGCCACCTACCCGGGTTTCGCGGACCCTCTAAAACCGCGGACCGGATCTTCATCAAGACGGCGGCATCGCGGAGAAGACTTCGTTTCGAAGAAAGAACCTCGGCCGTCGGATGAGATCGTGTACAGGGGGTGCTGCAGGCCAACCGGTCTGACCGGTCCCTGGCACCGGTCTGACCGGTCTAACCAACCGGTCTGACCGGTCCAGCGTACCGGTCTGACCGGTCCCGTGGGTATAAATACGCCTTCACTTGTGTTAGGTTAAGGGCGGCTTTTGTATTGTGTCTGTGAATTGTTCTATTCTCCAGGCCGCCGCCTCTGTGTTCCTCTCCCCCTGTTCATCTCTTTAGGGTAGATTTGAATGTTGTTTGTGTGAGAACTCGTGTGGATTTGATTGGGAAAGGAGGCCCCAACCTCCTCGTGCCCTCTGGGCGGTTTGAATCAATCCATCTCCTCGTTTTGTGCCTTGTTTGATGAAATTTCGATTTCGTTTTTGGTGCACTTGATTGCGTGGAGTCCATGAGTTCTTTGCTGTGATTCCCATGACTCTACCTTGTTCTTGAACCCTCTGGAATCACTAGCTCGTTCAAATTCGATTTCTTGGAGACTAGAGAAAACCCCACCCCCTTTGATCTCATCCCAAAATTCTCGTGCTATGGATATTTTTAGGGTGAGATTTCTTGGGGATACACTCTTGGGGTAGGAACGAAGCTATCCTCCAAGTTTCATCCAATTTGGACGTGATTTGCTCTCGATTCACGGTTTTGGAACTGAATTTTCGGGGTTTTCTGGACGCCACCGGTCTGACCGGTTGGCGAGACCGGTCAGACCGGTCTGCCTGTTTTTGAACTGCTTGACCGGTCAGACCAGTCCTCTATACCGGTCAGACCGGTCTGTGCCTGAGCAGATTCGATTTGAGAAGTTTCTCTCGCTTTTTGCTTCCGCTTTGCGACTCGGGTCTTTTGCTTCGAGATAGCTTGTTCATAGCTATTCTCGCTGACCTAGGTTCGAGGGTTTGCAGTGGTTTTGGGATATAGGCCGACAATTCGAATTTCGACGAAATTTTGATCGGCTCCCATTCACCCCCCCCTCTGGTCGCCGGCAATTAGTATCAGAGCTTGGTTGAGGTTTTCAGTACCTTAACCGGTTCGAAAACCACTCGGCGACCATGGCGAGTCTTGGTAAGATCCCGGTGTTTTCCGGCGAGGACTATGCCTACTGAAAGGTTTGCTTGAGAGCCTTCCTTCAGAGCATGGGAGCTGATGTCCGGGAGATTACCACGAACCAGCTTTACGAGATGCTGGCTGTTCGGACCACGCCTCTTCAGGTGACCCAGTACGAGGCTAACGCCAAGGCCGTCAATGCCTTGTTCGCTGGCGTTTCTCGTGAGGAGTTCTCACGCGTCCAGGGTTTTCAGGAAGCCCACAAAATTTGGACGTGCCTTGAGAACTACCACCAGGGTACACCTCAGGTGAAGGCCAGACTGTTCGAGACTCACTGGCGTGAGTACGTGAACTTCACACAGGAGCCGGGTGAGAGCATTGACCTGATGTTCAGTCGTTTTCAGTCGATTGTGAACAAGGTCAATGCGAACAGATCTGCTGGTGCCCTTGAGTACACAGAGCACAAGAAGGCTCTCAAGTTGCTCTATGCACTTGACCGCTCTGTGTGGGATCTCAAGGTGAACACGATCATTGAGTCTGCAGGCTATGAGACTCTGACCGTGAACGAGCTTTTCAGCAAGCTCAAGGCCACGGAGGTGGATAACCAGACATGAGCCAAGCTCAATGGAGCCCCTCCTTCCAAGAGCGTCACTCTTGTGACTGGCCCAGGTGGATTGAGCTCTAACGCTAACTCTGCTCTTGCCTTTTCTCTTGCCTCTTTGCCTTCTGTTTCAGATGAGCAGCTGGAGACGCTGGGCTACGACGACTTGTGCCTCCTCATCAGCAAGTTCCAGCGCGTCTACCACAACAGGCAGAGGAAGAAGAACCCCGGGTGCTACAACTGCGGCGATCTGAACCACTTCGTCGCCGATTGCCCTAAGAAGTCTGGCGGTGGCCAGAACAACTCCTTCGACTACTACCGCCACCGCGACCGCGACGAGGGAGGCTCCAACAAGGAGCGTCGGCACCACAAGCACCGCAGTCGTGACCGGGGAGGACGCTTCAACAAGGAGTCGCTCAAGAAGCGCTTCCAGTACAAGGCCAAGAAGCGGGAGAAGGCCTTCCTGGCGCAACCCAGCGACCTCGACAAGAGCTCTGACACCGACCGCTCTTCTTCACCGACCTCCGATGATGACGACAAGAAGAAGAAGAAGCGGGACAAGGAAGCCACCGGCTTCATCGGCCTTTGCTTGGCGTCCGGTCGGCGCAAGGGCTTCTGCACCATGGCGGGCGAAGCTGATGGTGCTCATGCGTCTTCGGGTGGACATGCTACACCGACGCACTCCGATTCTTCTCCTGGATCCGAGAGCGATTCAGAGGTAAACTCCATGATCGACCTGTTTGATACAGAGGTTAGGGAGTTGTATGCCGCTCTCGACAACCAGAAGAGGCTGCTTAAGGAAGCAGCCAGAGAGCATAGAAAGCTTAGGGCTGAGCTGGCTTGTGCTAGGGAGAAATCTAGTGAGGATGAGTGCGCTGGCTGCATATCTCACATGAACGATCTTGTTGCTCTCCGTGCCAAGCATGATGAGAACGTCGCGAACTTAGATATTGCTAACATTTCGCTTGCTGACGTGTCTCATGAGGTTGCGAAGGCCAAGCATGAACTAGAACTGGTTAAGGATGCTCCTATTGTTAGCGATGTGCTTGAATGCGAGGAGTGTCCTATCTTTAAGTCTGATCTAGCTTCGTTGCAGTCTAAGTTTGCTACTGTTGTGTGTGAGCCAGAGGAGATGAAGTCTAGGCCAGTTTTGCTTGGCGCTTGTAAGCTTTGTCCCACGCTTAGGTCGGAGCTAGAGGAGAAGAACGCTTTGATCAAGTCTTTTGGAAAGACTAAGGTCGTAGAGTCTAGCCCACCTATTGACTGCTCTGTTTGCTCTGGTTTGATCGCTGATTTGGATAATCTTGCGGTAGAGAAAGTCAACCTGGAAAATGAGAATACCTATCTTAGGGCGATTCTTAGTTGGGTTTCTGCTAGTGAGCCGCAGTTGGGCATGATGATTAAGCAGTTCAAGCGTGGTGATGGGTTTGGGGTCGGTTACACAAACACGAAGTCAGACTTTGATAGGTTGTATGGTAAGATTGGCAAGGCTGCTGGAAACACTGCTAGCACGAGCACGCAGCCTTCGCTTGTTGACCCCGCGGATGGTGTGCTTAAAGAACCACCGAAAGCACCTCCGCAGAAGCAGGTTTGGGTTCCAAAGCCCAATGAGCTGAGAAATTCCCTCGACACGCTCCCTGCTGCCACAGCCCAGGTTGCCCAGAAGAAGAGGGTTGCTCCTCCCCGTCCGCAGGCAGGCCTCCACCTCCCAAGCATGAGGTGAGGTACCACTGCGAGTTCTGTGACAGGGAAGGTCACCTGGAGGAGTTTTGCTTCAGGAGGAAGCGGGCTGTGAGGAGAGAGCAGGAGAGACGGAACGCGGACATGTACTCTGCTCGGGTGCATGGTCCTTCTCGGCGTGGTGGTAGGCGAGATGCTAGGGCGCGCCGTGTAGGTGGAGGTGAGGGAGACGGTGGTAGTTACCGTGCTCCAGCGGGTGGTCGCTTTGCCGGCCGTGTTCGTGGTCATTTTCAGTACGGCTATGGACCACGGGACCGAGGCTTTGGAGGAGGTTTTGAGGCTCCACGCTTTCCTCGTGGTGGTGTTCGTCAGTCACGCGGTAGATGGGACGGGGGATGCGCTTTGTCTGGTTTTGCTAACCCTTCTGTAGAGCAAATGGCTCGACACTGATTTGCTTCTCACTTTGCTAACCCCAGTGTTGAGACATTTGCTCATCCTTTGTCTCACTACTGATGTGCAGGTCGGAGGCTTGGAGAACAGGTGGATCATGGACTCCGGTTGTTCGCACCACATGACCGGGAATGGTGGATCATGGACTCCGGTTGTTCGCACCACATGACCGGGAATGACAAATGGTTCTCCAGCCTCACCCCAATGCGCTCAAAGGAGTACATTGTGTTCGGGGATAATGGAAGAGGAAGGGTACGTGGTCTTGGCGCTATTCGGGTTTCTGATCGCTTTACCCTGAGAGAAGTTGCTTTGGTTTCGAACCTTGGTTTTAATTTGCTCTCTGTTTCGCAACTTCTTGATGAGGGATTTGAGGTTCGCTTTAAGGAGGGTTGTTCGCGTGTTCTTGATTCCAGAGGAGATTTGGTTTGCCGGATTACACCTCGCGATCGAGTTTTCTTGGTTGACTTCTCTGGAACTCGTTTTGGCCCTTCTCATTGCTTGATGGCTGGTCCTTCTTCTGATTTGTAGAAGTGGCATAGGAGACTTGGACATTTGAGCTTCGATTTGTTGTCGAGACTGAGCTCACTTGGCCTGATCCGAGGATTGCCCAAGTTGAAGTATGAAAAGGACCTCGTTTGCCATCCGTGTAGCCACGGGAAGATGATTGCCGCTTCTCATCCGCCTGTTAATCAGGTGATGACCGCTCACCCTGGAGAGTTGCTACACATGGACACAGTTGGTCCTTCTAGGGTGATGTCTGTTGGTGGGAAGTGGTACGTGCTTGTGATTGTGGACGACTTTTCTCGCTATTCTTGGGTCTTTTTCATGAGAACCAAGGATGAGGCTTTCGAGTTTGTTCGAGACTTGATCTTGAGGTTGAAAAACGAGCTACCCCAGGCCATGCGAGCGATTCGCAGTGATAATGGCACAGAATTCAAAAACGCTCGTTTTGATGCCTTTTGCATTTATCAAGGGCTTGAACATCAGTATTCTTCTCCCTACACTCCACAGCAGAATGGAGTTGTAGAGCGGAAGAATCGGACGCTGGTTGAGATGGCGAGGACAATGCTCGATGAGCATAGGACTCCTCGCAAATACTAGGCTGAGGCGGTTAATACCGCTTGTTACGTGTCCAACCGCATTTTCTTGCGTGCTTTCATGCACAGGACTTCTTATGAGTTGCGGTTTGGGCGCCAGCCCTGTGTTGACCGTCTCAGAGTTTTCGGTTGCCGGTGCTTTGTGCTGAAAGATGGAAATCTTGATAAGTTTGAGTCTCGCTCGTCTGACGGGATTTTTCTCGGTTATGCTTCTCACTCTAGAGCGTACCGTGTGCTAATTATTGATACTAACATCGTCAGAGAGACTTGTGAAGTCACTTTCGACGAGACTGCACCGTGCAATTCTTCTGTCTTTGAAGTTGCAGGAGATGATGAGCTCGGGACCTCCAACTTTGAAGATGAGGAGGAAGAAGCTGCAGAGGGCGACGCGGAGGCTACCATGCGTGCTGTGGACCAGGCTATCTCTGCCACGAGCTCGGACGATGACGACGGCCCCGATCCGACTACGTCTACTTCCCGGGGGCTGATCGAGGAGGTGACTCAGGCTTCACCAGCTGCACCTGAGGAGACACCAGCTTTGGTTGAGGAGGAGGCGACTTCGACACGGGAAGCACCGCGACACATTCAGCGTCGCCATCCACCTCAACAGATGCTAGGTGATCTCAACGAGCGAGTCACCAGGTCCAAGGTAACAAGTATCGCTGGCTTTGCTCATTCAGCGTTTGTTGCCTCTTTTGAGCCCAAAGATATTGGACACGCTCTTTCTGATTCTAATTGGGTCAATGTCATGCATGAGGAACTTGAAAATTTTGAAAGAAACCAAGTTTGGGTTTTGGTCGAGCCTCCACCTGCTTGTAATCCCATCGGAACGAAGTGGGTTTTCAAAAACAAGCAGGGTGAGGATGGTTTGGTTGTTCGAAACAAGGCTCGTCTTATTGCCCAGGGGTTTTACCAAAAAGAGGGTATTGATTTTGAGGAAACTTTTGCCCCTGTTGCTCGGTTGGAAGCTATTCGGATCTTTCTTGCATTTGCTGCTTCCAAGGGTTTTAAAGTTTTCCAAATGGACGTTAAATCTGCCTTCTTGAATGGCTTTATTGAAGAAGAGGTTTATGTGAAATCAACCCCCTGCGAAAATCCCAAGTTTCCAAACCGTGTTTATAAACTTCAGAAAGCTCTTTACGGTTTGAAACAGGCACCTAGAGCTTGGTATGATAGATTGAAAACCTTTTTGCTGGCTCAGGGTTTTAAAATGGGATGTGTTGATAAAACGTTGTTCCTCATGCGATCTGGCACTGATTTTCTATTAGTTCAGATATACGTGGATGATATTATCTTTGGTGGCTCTTCTCACACTCTTGTCTCCAAGTTTTCTGAGCAGATGTCCAGGGAGTTCAAGATGAGCATGATGGGTGAGCTGCAGTTCTTCCTCGGGCTGCAGATCAAGCAAACTCCTCAGGGCACTTTTGTCCATCAAGCCAAGTACACTAGAGACTTGCTACGAAAGTTCGACATGAGTGACTTGTCTCCTCAGCCAACTCCGATCAGTACATCTACGGCGCTTGATGAGGACTTGGATGGTGAGGCGGTGGACCAGAAGGAGTATAGGAGCATGATCGTCTTGCTCCTGTACCTGACGGCGACATGACCGGACATCCAGTTCGGCGTCTGCCTTTGTGCGCGCTACCAGGCTTCTCCGCGCACCTCCCATAGGCTGGTGGTGAAACGCATCTTCAGGTATCTGAAATTCACCCCTGAATTTGGTCTTTGGTATTCTGCGGATTCTTCACTGGTCTTGGTGGGCTTTTCTGATGCTGATTTCGGTGGGTGTCGGTTGGATCGCAAGTCGACATCCGGCACTTGTCAATTTCTCGGTACATCGTTGGTGTCTTGGTCCTCTCGCAAGCAGGCTAGCATAGCGCTTTCTTCCACAGAAGCTGAATATGTTGCCGCAGCTAGCTGCTGCTCCCAGATACTTTGGATGAAACAAACCTTGCAGGATTATGAATTGAGTTTTGGTAGGGTTCCCATCTTTGTAGACAACATGTCAGCCATTAGCATTGCAAAGAACCCTGTCCTACACTCCAGAACCAAACACATAGATATTAGATTCCATTTCCTGCGAGGTAACCATGAGAGAGGACACATAGACTTGATCCATGTCCCTTCAGAGAGGCAAACCGCAGATATCCTCACCAAACCTCTAGAGCAGGACACCTTTGCTCGCTTGCGAGGGGAGCTTGGGGTTTGTTACCCCTTTTGACCGCTGACTTTTGTTTTGGTTAGCTTGCTAGGTCTTTGTTTTGCTTCTCTTGGTTTTCTAGTTTTGGTAGTTGCATTGTGCATATGCATTGTACATGTTTGCATTTTGCATTGTCTCACTTGCACTAGCATTCTTGTATACATTGCTATGATCTTCTAGTGCCTGCTAGTGTGAGTTGATAAACTTGATCATGTATAGCTTGCTCCACTGTGTATATTACATCATCTGAGTTAAGCTATTTTGATTTGAAAATCTGAAAACATGATCACCATGTCTTGGCTACTAGCATGTTAGGGCGTGTTGATATGTTTTGCTATCTTATTCATGCTAGTGTGGCTTTTCGTTCAGCAATTCCTACTTGACATGATCTAAACCTGATAAAATTGCTAGAACTGTTCTTGAAATGGATTGAAAATATCCAGGTGGGATTGCTTGTCGCACTGATCGAGCTTTCGGGACGGCTCACTTTGCACTTGTGAGAACCCGGGCAAGGCTGTGCATGACTGAAATGAGTGCTTTAAGCTTCTGATTGTCTTTGACATAGGCTTGGCCTCGTTGCTAAGTAAAGCATGACAAGCTTTCAACCCCTGGCATTTAGAATTGATTGAGATAAATTTGATGGAAAAATGAATGTTAACATCATCTTCGGCTGGTTTGGCTCACCTGTATGAGTTTGAGTAGCACTGCTTTCCATTTCCTACTTGTTAGTGCTAGATCATGGGTGATGCTTTTATTTCTCCTAAAACTGAACTTGCCTAGCTCTAGACTGATTTGATATACCCTGTTGAGCTAGATGCAGGTCTTGTTTCTGGATGCACACGTGCTTGAGACTAGATGTTGCTCATATCTTTGTATCCCTGAATGCTTTCACTTACATCTCCTACATTGCATTCATTGCATAGCATCTGTTCAGGGGGAGTTTCAGCTTCAGGGGGAGCTTTAGGTCTTTTTAGGCTTGATGTGTGCATGTGCCAACAAGGGGGAGAATTTTTGGAAGAAGTGATCGAACAAGGGGGAGACTTGTTTGATTTTTGAAAAACTTGTTGTGCACAGGGCCTTGAGAGTGCATCATTTTGGGAGAGTTGCACTTGTTAGAGGGAAAAGCTTTGCTTGAGGAGTTTCTGCTTTGTTCTTGGCTTCGGGTTTTCCTCGTTTTCCCTCTGCTTCTTGCATGACTGCGTCGAGCGTTACCTCTGTCTTTGAGGAGTCATGTTTTGGCTTTTGATCAATTGCGTCGAGCCATTGCCCTTGTCTTAGGGGATCGATCTGTGCTTGAGTAAGTGACTGTTCTTGCCTTTCTGAGCTTTGTGTCACTTGCTTGAGTTCTTCACTTTCTTGCTTATCTTTTTATCACTTCTCTGGTTTCAGGTGGTGTGTTGACAATGCACTCATCAAGGGGGAGATTGAGGAACGAGAGTACTCTATCCTGCCTATGATGAGTGAATTGTCAACCGTGCGGTGTGATCATGCGCTTGGTCTTTGGATTGCAGGTACACGGGCGTCGAGTGTCGACGGGGAGCTGCCGTGGAGGTGGTGTGGCCGATGGACCGTGCGGTGGACTGCGGTGAAGGGCAGCCGGGACCGGAGCTCGGACCGGGCGGCAGCTGTGGCGTCCACTCCTGGATCGAGGGCGCAAGCGGCGATGGAAGGCGGGTTTCTTGGTTTGCGCCACAAAACCAAGGAGGCGGACGGCGGTTGAAGACGCCGAGTCGTGGAGGCACGGGCGTCGGTCTCGGGACTGACGGAGGCGACGGGCGTCGACGGCGTCTAGGGCCTCGCTGCGGGCGAGGAGGTGACAGCCGTTGGGCGGCATCTAGGGCCGTCAGAAGGCCGAGGCGGGAGCGGCGTCTAGGGCCACGGCGTGGAGGCGGGAATCTTCCCGCGTGTGAGGTTTTGGCGGTTTTCTCAAAACCGGCCACCTACCCGGGTTTCGCGGACCCTCCAAAACCGCGGACCGGATCTTCATCAAGACGGCGGCATCGCGGAGAAGACTTCGTTTCGAAGAAAGAACCTCGGCCGTCGGATGAGATCGTGTACAGGGGGTGCTGTAGGCCAACCGGTCTGACCGGTCCCTGGCACCGGTCTGACCGGTCCAGCGTACCGGTCTGACCGGTCCCGCGGGTATAAATACGCCTTCACTTGTGTTAGGTTAAGGGCGGTTTTTGTATTGTGTCTGTGAATTGTTCTGTTCTCCAGGCCGCCGCCTCTGTGTTCCTCTCCCCCTGTTCATCTCTTTAGGGTAGATTTGAATGTTGTTTGTGTGAGAACTCGTGTGGATTTGATTGGGAAAGGAGGCCCCAACCTCCTCGTGCCCTCTGGGCGGTTTGAATCAATCCATCTCCTCGTTTTGTGCCTTGTTTGATGAAATTTCGATTTCGTTTTTGGTGCACTTGATTGCGATGAGTCCATGAGTTCTTTGCTGTGATTCCCAAGCCTCTACCTTGTTCTTGAACCCTCTGGAATCACTAGCTCGTTCAAATTCGATTTCTTGGAGACTAGAGAAAATCCCACCCCCTTTGATCTCATCCCGAAATTCTCGTGCTATGGATATTTTTAGGGTGAGATTTCTTGGGGATACACTCTTGGGGTAGGAACGAAGCTATCCTCCAAGTTTCATCCAATTTGGACGTGATTTGCTCTCGATTCACGGTTTTGGAACTGAATTTTCGGGGTTTTCTGGACGCCACCGGTCTGACCGGTTGGCGAGACCGGTCAGACCGGTCTGCCTGTTTTTGAACTGCTTGACCGGTCAGACCGGTCCTCTATACCGGTCAGACCGGTCTGTGCCTGAGCAGATTCGATTTGAGAAGTTTCTCTCGCTTTTTGCTTCCGCTTTGCGACTCGGGTCTTTTGCTTCGAGATAGCTTGTTCATAGCTATTCTCGCTGACCTAGGTTCGAGGGTTTGCAGTGGTTTTGGGATATAGGCCGACAATTCGAATTTCGACGAAATTTTGATCGGCTCCCATTCACCCCCCTATGGTCGCCGGCTTCGGTCCCACAGATTCCCCTGGATCAAAAAATGCGCATTCCTATCCCTTCCTGACACTTAACTATACGTGTATTAACATGCAAGGTCGATATGTGCAGGTGCAATGCCTATCGTCATTTGGTAACATATTAATTTTCCTATTCATCCAGTGTAACATATTAATTTGCCTATTCATCCAGTGTAACATATTTTGACATGCATGCTATATATGTGCAGGTGCAATGCTTATCGCTATTTAATTTTCTGGTTGCGTCGAGAGTGCCCCCACTGTAATCAGGCAGACCGCATCGCCCCCTCATCAGACCAATGGACCGAAGCAGCGGTATATTCAGCGTGTACACATATTGAAATATCACAGGTGTAATGTCAAAGTGCAGCTTCCGCGGGGGAAAATGCCGCTGTGCCTTTGTGTGCTCTGCATTTGTGCTAGCATTAGGTTGATGGAATTTCTGTTCCTTTCGCGTCAGATAATTCAGATGGTTGTATAAGCTGTGGCTGATGCAGTCGTTAGATGTGAGGAGTTCAGAGTTGCACCTTTCGCCAACGAACTGGCTGTACGGCAACAATAAAATGAAGGACTCGCTCTGTTTTTAGTTAATGGATTTGTTTACTCTGCTTTCTTTGGCTCCCTCCCTAACAGAATGAACAGATAGCCGCCTCCGCTTGCTGGGGGTTAAGTCCCATCATATCAGATGTTTAGATTCCTCCTTCCAAAAAAAATGTTTAGATTCTAGTTAAAAGTATGAAACATAGACTAATGATAAAATAAATTTCATCACCCGTAAACCTAATTAGTCCAAAATTAGCCATGTAGCAACATATGCTAATTATAGTTTAATTAGGTTTAATAGATTTATCTTGTGAATAAGCTCTAGGCTTATGTAATTAATTTTAGAATTAGCTTATGTTTAGGTGTGGATTGGACCTTCACTTTGGCTGTACTCTATCCTTATGCATGTTCTCACGGGCGCGATTAGCTGTTGCTTTAAGTGACAAATTCTTAATTTGTCACCTGTAGTGCACGCACTTACTTGCTATTTAGCTATTTATAGGGCTACCTACATTACATACTGTTGCTATGAATGGGACTTGTATATGCATTTTCCTACTAATTTGCTGTCTATATTTCGGGTCCTCAACTAAGAATAAAAGATATTTTGGCGCATGCATACAAAATAGGACAAAATTAATAACATCACCCCACATGCTTGCCAATTCAGAAAAAAAGAAACATTAAACCAAGTATCAAAATTAAATTTTGATTGTATCGTTCTGGTCTATGTTTCTATAATTTTTCAGAAAGAATTTTTATTATACAAAAATTAATTGACTCCTGAAAAAATATTTGAATGACACACGACCAAATAATTGACTAATTGTCTTCGAATAAAAAAAAATCAATATGATTCGAGCTGGCTGGCGAGCCGAAACGAGCCTGAGGCCAAAGCCCAACTTTCTCTCAATATAAAATGTGGCTCAAATACTAGCTCTCTAGACTCTCCTTGCTTTCTGTAGAGTTGAAATTTTGTTTTGAGGCCATATAATTAAATTCGATTGGGAAAAGGCCAAATATCTAAACTGAGTTTTTTTCAGGGCCATAGACCTAATTCTCTCAATATAAAATGTGGCTCAAATACTAGCTCTCTATATCTCTCCTTGCTTTCTGTAGAGTGTTTCAGGCACTCTGCCTTCTTGGAAGCCTGGTTCTACCCAATTTGTGGCCATAGACAAAGGGTGATTGACGTTCACAGGATGGATCTTAGGGTCCATGCAGGAAAGGCGACCGCTGGGGGCCTAGGAATAAGGGGGGCCGAACAGCCTATATATAAAAACATATGCCTCCCAGGACGCCAAACATTGCATCTGTTTCTTTCGGATCGGAGCGAGCCGCGGTATCGGAAAAACGGAGACGACGCATCTCGGAAAAACAGGGGTCTTCTAACTTTGGAGACCGCAGCGTCGTAAACTCGTAGGCACCATCATGGATTCAACATGAACATCTGAAACTAAATCGGCAAATCACAAAACAGATTGCCGGCGCTGAGCATCGAACATTACAGTTTTGCTGCAGCGTGAGTGCAAGTATTCTACTACCCTCGCACTCAACCTAATTTGCTTGGGTACTTGGAGCAGACGCCCACCATACCCCTCACACATTCATCTTGAATTCAGTAAATTATTTCATTTTTATTTATTTAGCATGTTAGTTATTCAATTTTAAGCTTAAACTAATTTTATTTTTCCTCTCTTTTAGTTTCTACTATCGATGTTTTCAAAATTAAATATATATCATTAGCACTACTATCTCTTTTACCATATTATAAATATAAAATATTTAGTCTAAAGAGGCCATAATTTTTCGTTTGCTCGAGGGTCCTCGATATCGTAGAGCCAACCCGGACGTTGAAGATACATGCAAGCGTTTGATATAATCTTCCCGACCATTGAACGAGGGGAACCGGGAGACTTTTTCTCTTCTTTGCTGCCAAGGGATGTCACGTCCCTGTTTTTTTCAATGCCCATAAAAGCTGATGAAATTTCTAGCTGGATGGCAATAAATTGACGATGGAAAGCAACTTCATCTTGGAAGGTAGAGGAGACTTGTCGGGTCAGCCCAATAATTCATCCACCAATTGATGGAAATCTCTGCATGTCTTCCTCTTACACATCAACCAGTCGATAAAAATACGGAACCAACCACACAAACGCTGCCTGCAATACCATTGTTCTTTCTTGGAAACCTACAAAGAACTCTGCCTCCCCCACCATCACCTCTGTTGAGCAGTAGCTGTGAACTGCAGACGGCGACCGTGCCAGACCAAATCAGTTCACTGTTGGGGATCGCAACCTCCGGAGGATAGATACCCGAAGGTTGAGGGATCGCAGATGATCGTGGTTAACCTGCATAAGAAACCTTCCGACACTGACCTATGACGTGACAACCACATTACTTGATGCTTCTTCCTGCAGAGTGGGCAACTTCGGGCTTCCGCCGGCCTTCGAGGGTTGTCTTCGACGACCGGGCGAAGCCAACAGGCCATCGACAGCTTCGCAAGGAGATCGCAGGTATCCAAAGCGAAGGAGGGTCAACATTGAAGACTCGCATAACCTTCGGAGTCACGAGGATGGCGTGGTGCTGTGGGCCCGATGGCGTGAAAGTCGTGGGTCAAGCAGGCGGGCCAAGAAATCGAGAGGTGTGTGTTCAAAGTTTCAAGAAGTGTAAAATTTTTTTTGATAGCCCACATTTCGTAAATTACAATAATAATTTTTTTTAAATATCGAATTTATCACTAGTAAGCTCAGCTTGATTTTGCTCAAACCTGCTTCTGCTTGTTCGTCCATACACCACAAGGCACGGACAACTGGAGCACTAGAGCTTTGGAGGCCATGTCGTCCTGGCAAAGCGCCAGTGCCTTGCCCTGGCTGTGCGTGCGCCACGCTGTGCACACTTGAGCCCTACGTCCTGCCTAGTCAATGCGTTGGCTTGACCGCTACTCGCATCTCGTGGCCTGCCCAGCTGTCACGCCCATGATGCCATCTATCTGCCCCGGCCCCGGAGCCGCTACCACTGTCCGTCCTCGCAGCCGACGAGCCTTTGCTTTTGTCTGTCCGTCTAGCTTCGTCGCGCCCTCACTGCTGGATCGATGATTCGAGAAGCTAGGGGTGCGGTCTTGCAGCTGGGGATTGGGAATTGAGGGACCGAGAGGGACGTATGGGCGCTTGGCCTGCCTATCAGGCAAGCTCACTAGCTGTCGGTGTTTACCGCCAAACTTGCTCAGAGATACCCTTAGCAGTAAGGTTTGTAAGTAGGGATTGATGGCTCTGGAACTCGATGGTGCAAGGAACACAAAGATTTAGACAGGTTCGGGCCGCGAGTTGCGTAATACCCTACGTCTTGTGTGGTGGTTTGTATTGCCTTAGGTGTTGATGTTTTTGAGGGGGTACATGCCCGCCCTTATATATCCGGGGGGCAGGGTTATATGGAAAGTCCTAGCCGAGTACAGCTGGAGTCCTACTACAACATGGTCGGGTAGTTTTCTTGTACTGCAGCTAGTCCTACACCTATTCGGGTAGTTACAAGAGATGTAAGGTACATCCATGTGCTATCCCTCACTCTAGAACATTCTATGCCTGTGAGCAGTCCCGCTGTCCCGGGTCTGACAAGCCCCCGAGCTCTTCGTAGCCGAGTCCTGCAGGCGTCGAGTACTTGGCTGGGCGTTTTCGAGTACTTCAAGTAGTCAAAATATCTTCTGAGCCTTCAGATACATCGAGTAGTCCTTCAAGTACTTCCAGTTGCTTCGAGGCTGTGAGGTGCTCAAGCCCCAAAATCTTTGATCATATATGGTGCGCGAAGTACTCGCGCTCCATATGAAGTAGCCCCCGAGCCTTAGGTTGAATCGCAGAATCAGACTGAGGGTCACTTTAGTCTTTTATCTTTATTATTTTCCAAAAAATTTGAAAAATAAATTTCTGATACACGTATCCCGCAGCCCCCAAGTCTTGAATTTAAATCTCTTCAATTTAGATTTAAGAATCAAAAACTCGTGGCAAAATATGTGACAAAACTTCCTTGAAAAGGAAAGAATCCGTTGATCTTCCTGGTATTCACGAAATTGCCATCAGAAGACACATAAACCCGTTCAGTCACTTCTAGGTTTTTAAACCTTTTAACTCCTGGCCGCCGTCAAAGTCAGATTCATTTGCCCACTGTTTGTGCCATCCATAGCCCCTCTCATAGCCCCCGAGCCCAAGCTCGTGGCATTGAAATGGCTCCCAAGAAGAACAAGTCCAAGGTTGAAAATGAAGTAGTTGCGGATCTTTCGACGGGTTGGCGCAAGAGCAAAATGTCCCAAGCGGTTGTACAAGAACTGGAAAACATGGGTCTTCTCCAAAGTCAGGTTGTAATCTAATGGCGTGCAGGCGAAGGAGAAGAATATCCCTTTGAAGGTACCCTTGAGACCGTTGTGTTCCATGATTTTGTGGAACGCGGTCTTGCGCGTCCTATTTCTGAATTCTTTTATGCTCTTCTGCAATACTGGGGAGTCCAATTACATCATCTCACTCCCCAATCCATCTTGCATCTTTCCATTTTTACTCATTTCTGTGAAGCATTCCTTGGCATCCTTCCCCACTTTCATCATTTCCAACACTTCTTCGCTCTTGTCCCCGTTCCGAATGCCACCAAACCCGCTGTCGTCGGTGGATGTGAATTAGTACTCCGTCCTGAGACCCGAACGAGTACTTGGTTTATGATCTGGCGAGTAAAGGAGCCGAGTGGAAGAGTTACTGGTTTCATGTCGGGAATTTTGAAGCTCCACTTCCAGAAAGAATTCCTGGTGCCCCCCAAGTCCAAGAAAACTGGTCGAGTAATGGACCTGGTGGCAAAAGGGATCAAGCCGAAGGAGCAAAAGGGAAGAACATGATCATTGGTGATGAGAGGCCGTTAACTGTTGATAACAAGATTCTAGCTAGGGAGGTGGTTTAGGAGAAAGCTCCTAAGGGGAAGAAGAACCTGAGAATCATCCTTAAGCCTCGTGCGCCCGGGGGGGGCAAGAAGGCTCTTCTTCAGGAGACCGGTCTGCTTCTCAGCCGAGACCGGTCAGACCAGTCCTGGTGGCTGGTCAGACCGCCCTGGTGGTCAGCCCCGAACGTTTAAGCCTAAACATCCAGAAGTGGGTACGTGAAAGACAAACCAGCCAAAGGTATAGGGTAAGCTCGCAAATCAGAAGCCCACCTTTGGTCAGTTGCCGAACAAGTACTCAAAGGCCGTTCGAAGCGATTGGTCGCTAAAAAGGAGATCAAGGTCACCTCCGTGACAAGGCGCACCATCATCTCCTAGGGGAGAATCAAGCAAGCGCAAGGGTGATGTGGTTATCTTGTTCCCTCCTCAATAGATGAAGCCGATGTATGCCACTATGCCTTGGGCTCCGCCGGCATCGGATTCTCAGTTTCTCGCATGGGAGCATTGGGGTTTTTTGATGCAATGTTACACAATGGCATATCCACCACACTTCTAGGGGGAGGGAATTTCCAGAGGAGCTGTGTTTGATAGGTTGAAGTAGTTGGTTCATGACCAATTGGGGCATTACCAATCTGGTCAGGGGCAAAACCCCAGACCGGTCTTAGTAGAGGCCGGTCCAAATTCGTCCCACGCATCAAGAATATCACATCAAGGAGAAGAAGGTTGAACCTGAGCCAATGCAAGTGGATTCTGGGAAGGCTCCAGTCGCCGATGTTGTGCAAGTTGAGGATGGCAAGATCCAGGGTACATAGAAAGGATCGATGATCTTTGAGAAATCGGTCGATACTTCTCAGAAACTTGTGTTGGCCAATGTTCATGAGGCCAGCAGCAGCAACTCCAAGGACCAATTTCAGCCTAGGTGGTGCCCGCCGGGGTTTACACATACTAAGAATAGGAGGTTGCAGCGCCTTCGCCGCCAGGAACAGAAGGAAAAATAGGCGAAGAAGTTGAGGGATGAGCACTTCGAAAAGTACAGACCAAGGATCCCTCAAGGCAAGCTGTGGCATGTCAAGCTAGTGGACCAGCCATCAGGACCGGTCAAACCGCCCCAGCCGACCGGTCTGACCAGTGTCCCGGACCGGTCTGACTGCTCAGAGCAACCGGTCAGACCGGTCGGGTCTGAGTCTGAGCAGAAGGCCAAAGAAGATATTCCTACTTCGGCTCCTAGCAAAACAGAGGTTCCAGCAGCCCCTTCAACAACAGAAGACAAGGAGTTGGTGGATTATGTAGCTTCTCCTGAACATTCCAATATGGAGATTAATGTTGTGCGTTTCTCCGATGACTACTTGGTGATCCCAGAGGAGGAAACCACTCATATGGATTTTGGGCCGCGTGAAGCTATATTTTAGAAGCCCAAAGATTCTGATAATCATTTGAAGGCTCTCTACATGAGGGGGCACATAAACGGGAAGTCAGTTTCTCGCATGCTTGTGGATAGTGGGGCGATTGTGAATACTATGCCCTATTCATTGCATAAGAAGCTTGGCAGATTGGACTAAGAATTGATCAAGACCAACATGACGGTCAGCAACGTTGGAGGAGGTGATCCCATTGGTGCTAAGGAGGTTGCTTCAATGGAGTTGACCGTTGGAAGCAAGACGATCCCGGCATCATTCTTCGTCTTCGAGGTGCAAGGTAACTTCAACCTTATACTTTGACGTGATTGGATTCATGCCAATCAATGTGTGCCATCTTCCTTGCATCAATTTCTTATTCAGTGGATCGGCGATGAATTTGAGGTGGTGCATAGTGATGCCTCTTCTTTCATTGCAACCACCGATTCCGAGGTCATTGGTACACATCACAACATCAAGTGCTTATTGGGTCTGAACTTGACCGATTATGACTTGATCAGTTGCACCAAGGAGGGTTTTGTATCTGCTGTCTTAAAGTGGATGGAGAATCGGCTACATTTACTTCTATGATGTGTCAGGGCGGCAACACAGAACCGACCAGTCAGACCACTGACTCTGACCGGTCAGACCGGCTGACCGGCCAGACAGGTACACCAGACCGATCAGACTGGTCCAACGCAGAATGGCTGCAGCAGCGCATTGGGCACTATCGGCGAGGACGAACGATATGTGCGAGGCCATTGAAGACTTCAGTGACTTTGATAAGTTAAGCCAAGGTTTTACGTTGGTTGATCCATTGAAAAAGTAGATATTGGAGATGATTCTATTCCTAGACCGACTTTTGTAAATGCAAATTTATCGGATGATTGTAAAGCCGATTTAATAAAGTTATTAAAAGAATATGCCGATTGCTTTGCATGGCAATACTCTAAGATGCCTGGTTTGGGTTGTGATTTGGTTGAGCATCAGCTACCGATCAAGGCCAGTTTTAGACCTTATGAACAACCTGCTAGGCGTTTTAGTCCTGTTATGTATGACCAAATCAAAGAAGAGATTAATCGTTTACTAGATGCTGGATTTATTCGGTCTTGTCGTTATGCAGAGTAGATCTCTAATATTGTGCCCGTTGAAAAGAAATATTCGGGCAAGATTAGAGTATGCATTGATCTTAGAGATCTTAATAAAGCTATAAATTTGATTTTCCATGATTTACTTGGCATTATATTGGAAGTCTATATTGATGATATTATGATTAAATCGGCCGGCTTAAGTCATCATTTGACTGATTTAAGACTTGCTCTTGAGAGGATGCGTCAGTATGGTTTGAAGATGACCACGCTCAAATGTGCTTTTGGTGTATTGTTTGGAAACTTCTTGGGCTTCATTATTCATGAGAAAGGCATAGAGATTGATCTAAAGAGAATTGAAGCCATGAAGAACGTGGAGGCTCCTACTTGCAAGAAAGACTTGCAAAAGCTTATGGGCAAGCTGAATTTCTTGTGAAGGTTTATATTTAATTTGTCCGGAAAAATAGATGCTTTTACTCCTATTCTTCAATTGGAAGATGAAGTTGAATTTACTTGGGGGCAGAATGGCAAGAAACTTTTGAAAAGATCAAGAAGTATTTGTCTTCACCACCAGTTCCCAAGGCGCCTAAGAGAGGTATTCCTTTTAGGCTTTATGTGGTTGCAGAAGACAAAGTTATTGGTGCTGTTTTGACTCAAGAGACCGAAGGGAAGGAGTATATTATTACATATGTGGGCCGATGACTTATTGATGCAGAAACAAGGTATACATTTATTGAGAAGTTGTGCTTATCATTATATTATGCTTGTACCAAGTTGAGGCATTATCTTTTATCTAGTACTTGCATAGTTACTTGTCAAGCCGATGTTATTAAGCATATGCTATAAAAGTCGATTTTGAGTGATAGAATCAAAAAGTGGGCTTATGCACTTGTTGAATGTGATTTGGCCTATGAATCTTTGAGAGTTGTTAGAGGTCAAATTGTAGCAGACTTCATTTTTGAACATCAGATTAATGATGAGCATGACTTGGAAGTCGGCTATGTTACTTGCACACCTTGGAAGTTGTTCTTTGATGGATTGGCTTGTGATGATGGTCAAGGAATTGGTGCCATTCTAATTTCTCCGAGTGGCACTATTTTTGAATTCTCAAACTCATTGGAAGAAGAACACACGAATAACCAAGTTGAATATGAAGCACTTCTATTTGGTTTGGAATTCTTGGAATCAATGGGTGTTAAACATATGGAAGCTTATGGAGATTCACTTCTGGTGGTGCAGCAAGTATCTAAGATATGCCAATGTTACAATGGATCCTTGAATGCATATCTTGATAGATGCCTTGATATTATCTCTTGCTTTGATGAATTTATGATTTGACATATTCCAAGAGAAGATAATAGAAAGGCGAATGCTTTGGCCCATCAAGCATCGGACTACAATGTTACTAAAAAATATTTTTAACATGAGAAAGCCGATGCGAGCAAAAACCGAGGTACTGGTTCTGGACGAACCAGTCAGACCGAACGCTCCGACAAGTCTGACCGCCCAGACCGGTCTAACTGGTCCAGAGATCGGTTTGACCGGTTAGATTGCTGAGAACAGCGAGTCGGCCATTGCTTCCAATTCTAAAGGGAGGACTGACGTTGCTAATTGGAGGGTGCCTATTGTGACCTATTTAAAAGACTCTGGTCATGGTGCGGAAAGGAATATTCGGCTTGAAAGTCCGGGGATGGTCACCAGAGGGGTATGACCGGCTGGAGGAACCGGTCTGACCGGTCGGTCGGAGACACCGGTCGGACCGGTCGTGCTTGATCAGCAGATCGATTTTCTAGTGGAGAGCTTCCTTGCCCCCCAAGTCTGGGATTTCTAACTATGATCTTCAGAGAATCCTTGCCATCATCAGTCTTCTCCTTGATAACTTCCCGGGCAAGGATTTTGTCACTTGTATCCGTCGGTCTTGGATCACCGATGACAACATTCTTCCTCTTAGCTCTTTCGGCTTGTTCCGGCCGAATGAGCACCTTTGGATTGTTCAATTCCAGCGTATGAACAGGGAAAGGAGCTTTGTCAATTTACATCTTAGAAAGTACCAATCGTCCTTCATTAATGGCCGATTGTACCTGTCGACGGAAAATATTACAATCATTAGTACCATGAGATGTAGAGTTATGCCACTTACAATATGCATGTCGTTTGAGCTCATCGGGAGATGGAATAGCATGTGACAATCGGATGTTACTGTTTTTAAGTAATTCATCAAAAATCCGATCGCATTTAGAAACATCAAAAGTAAATTTCAGCTCCTCTTGCCGATTCTTTTGAATCGGCTTGAGAGACGGAACTGAACCGGGTTTGGCCTTTGATGGCCAAACAAATTCAGCAGTGTATACTTCCTTTCTATCATCGTCCGAACTATCCGAATCATGATCAAGAACATGTGTGTTGGACCGATGAGACTTGAAAGTATCTTTGTCATTTTTAAGTTTGAATTTTAAACCCATGACTTTGACTTGTAAGAAATTAACCGTATGATACTCAAAGCCCTCGAGTTTCTCTTTCAAATAAAAACGTAAACCATTAAACACCAAATCTTTTTCAGAAATCGTCAAACTAAAATACCGATTTTTAATTTCTTTAAAACTTTTGAAATAATCTGAAGAAGATTCATCACGTCCTTGCTTAACCGATGTTAAGTCCAACAATTTCGCTTCAGTTTCCCCACTAAAGAAGTGATCATGAAACTTATGCTCCAACTGAGCCCAATTGCGAATAGAATTAGGTGCAAGCGAGGAAAACTAAGAGAAAGCCATTCCTGTCAAAGATAAAGAAAATAAACGCACACGCAAAGCATCATTGAAACCGGCTTCTCCTAATTGCAAGACATATTGACTAACATGTTCCCAAATTGTACAAGAATCATCACCATTGAATTTAGTAAACTCAGGAATACGCCAACCAGCAGGAAAAGGAACAAAATCAAACTCGGCGAGATAAGGTTTTTGATATAAACGTGTAGTACCCATATCCACCCCAACCTTACTTTTAATTGCATTTGCCAGCTCTTCTTTGAACTTAAGGAGATCGGCCTGATAGTGCTGGCTGGTATAAAACTCAGAAAAACGATGTGCATTAGAATTTCCATGCGCCATCATTTGTGAAGAAGTCGGGATCGATCCTTGGTTAGGTCCAGATCCTCGTGGCCCTCCCACTACAGTAGTAGTGCGAAGTGGTGTATACAGTGACAACTCATTAGTTCGGCTAGGGGCAGCCGAACCTGGAATTGTCTCGAGAGGCATCGGCGACGGTACTGAGTAACCGGTCTGATAACCGGTCTGACCGGTCTGTGGGACCGGTCCGACAGGTGCAGAGTGCACGGTCGACGGTGGCGGGGTTTGCCCTGGGAACGAGTTCGGCGGCATACCATAGAGTGGTTCAGATTTGAACTCATGGGTAGCCGAACTCGGATCTGATGAGTTAGGATCTGACATGGGTTGTTTACCTTTAAGCGCATCAATATCACTACTCAACTTAATTAAAACATCACCCGCAGCAGCTTGTGCAGCAACAATCTTTTGATCCATCATGGACGACATTCTATCAAACATATCAGAGGGAGAGAGGCTTACATTGGGGATCTCTTCAATCTTATCCTTGCTAAGCTTGAGAGACGGCAGTACGAACTCCTCCACCCTCTTGACGATGCCACCACGATCCTTCTTGAAGCCATTCAAGAATTGTGCCTTGACGTGCTTCTCCACAAGAAGGTAGGCCTTGCGCCTCTCTTCGGTGAGCTCCTCCATTATAGCCGTGATGATGTTTTCCTTGTCGATCTCTGAAGAGCCCATCTTCTTTAAGGAGTAGATTAGATCGGTTTTAAAACCAGATTAATCTATCCCCAGCAGAGTCGCCAAAAAGTGTGTTGACACAGAATCGCTCCAACACACTCGAATGCGCTAGAACGCGCAGGAAATCGTCAAAACGATCTGAACCAGCAGAACCCTGGCGGACCGGTTCCACAGACCGGTCCGACCGGTGTGGAGCAGAGAACCGCGATGACCTAGAAACACGAGCTCGGGAGGGACCCCGTCGGAGCTTGCGCGGCTAGGGTTGCTCTGAAGTCGGCAGGCCACTCAAAACGTCTTCAAACGCCATAGAGACGAAGGAAGAAAGCAATCTAGGGTTGGAAAAGGCTAGGGTTTGAGAGACAAAAAGTAATGCGATATTTTGATTTGATTCGATTGGGAATAACCTCAATCGGCCTTAGCCTTTATATTTATAGACCGGGGAAGACGTACCCCTTCACGAGTAGGATTACATGAGAACTCTTTACAAAAACCCTAATTCTACTCGGACTGTACAGACCAGACCGGTCTGACCAGACCGGTCAGACCGGTCGGCCTCAGCAGGTGCCAAATTTGGCTGTCAACAATAAGAAATACAATGGTGCAATCAGAATTTAATTTAGATATACGATTTTAAGATTCATTAATTTTTAATCTTCAATATATTTGCATGCAGATGACGTAACAAGATTTGTCTCTTTTACATGTTGCATGTGCAAACTACCCATGTATAGATGCTGAGTAACGTGTTGATTTTTGTATGAGCCAAAATTCAATTGGATCGTAGTGGTTGGTGGAGGTTTGGATCAGCTTCAAAACCATAGGAAAAAAATTATCGCCTTCTGCGATGCATAACCGTCCCCCGCCTGATCGCCCGGCGCCCGCTCGCCACGTTTGGCTGCCTGCCTTTCAATCTCCCCTGCTCAACAGCCGGCCGGCCAGCCAAACAGCCAGGTGGTTGCGCGCGAGCAGCAGCCCACCGCGTGGCGCAGCTTGAGCTAGGCGATCTACATACCCCCAAGCCCAAGTTGTCTGGTGGATGAAATATTTTTGAGCTATCTGACAAGCTAAACGAGCTAGCTCGAGTAGGCAAAAGAGCGGAGCCGAGCTCAACTTATAGCTCGATAAGATAATGGGCTGAGCCGAGCCGAGCGAATTCATTATCATAACGAGCCAGCTCAAGCTCACCCAAGCCAAGCTGCCTCGATATCCAGCCTTAAATATGATGCACATGTAATATTATGCTACAAATAAAAGTTAAGTATAGTGAATATCTGATTGTGTTGGACAAATAATAGAAATCAAATATCATGAACTAATGAGTCAACTTTGCTGAATCAACATAGCAAACAAATAATTTGGCTTTGTGAACTATTCGCGAACAAAAGTTTTTTCTACTACTAGGCAATTTTGTCACACTTTTGAACTGTGGTTTAAGTCTCTAAACATTAGTGCATTTGTAAATGATATTGTTTTGCAAGATCAGTACTAGCAACTCCGTTTGTTACTGACTGAGCCTATGCACGTGCAACTTGTATTGCTCTTAGCTATGTTCAATGCTTAATATATTTTTATATTGAACCGCATAAGATATCAACCAATCCTTGTTAACGGAGAAACTCTGCTTTGCTTGAACGAACAGGAGCACCCTGGTCCTATCTCTCTGTCAAACCAAATGGGCGGGGCCCTGCCGCCTTGGAACTGCATACCACCAAGAGTCGCTGGTTCTATGGATGATTTGTTCTCTTTCCGCTTCTCTCTCTCCTACATTGATTTGCCATCACAGTCTTCTATTATCGAATATTAGTCATGCTCTGAATACCTGGCGAGCAGAAGATCTAAACTGAAAATGCAATTCTGATCAGCGAATTAGATGGAGGAACTGAACGAGTAACATACTTTTTGCTTTCCTCAGAGAGTTTCACACACTCTGCCTTCTTCTCGGAAGTCTGGCCCAATGCTGGTTTTACAACCGACCGTAAATTTCCACTACAGCGGTCAATTTTTCACCCAACACTCTCACATGGTGGAGTCCACTACAATTATTGCTGGTCCTTCTCTTTCCTCAGATCTAGTCGTTCTCGTCCCTTTCTCTTTCTCTTTCTCTCCTCCCCACCCTTCCTCTTCCTCTCATCCATGGCAGCGAGCGCGCGGCTGGTGGGGCGGAGCTGGCTCGGCGGCGGAGGCGCCCGAACACGGCGGGGCGAGCGGCGGGGTGCGTGGGGGCGGCGGCGCGGGGGGCGGGGGGTGCGGCACGGCCGGTGCCGGCGGGGAGGCTGGTGCGGCCGGCACCGGCGGTCCCCGCTGGAGGTTCGTGTTTTTTTTCTTTTTTTTGTTGCAAATTTTTTTCAATTTTTTCTCTTCTCAAATTTTTCTGTGTCTTTAAATTTTTTCTTGAAAGTTTTTCCTCTTCTCCCAATTTTTTTTCCTTGAAAATTTTTTTTGCTCTCTCCTTGATTTTTTTTATTTTTCATCACAAAACTACAAAAACTATTCTGTCTGTCCAATATTTTTCTTGCCTCTTCAAATTTTTCTTGAAAATTTTCAGTGTCTCCAAAATTTTTCTTGAATTTTTTTACTAAATTTTTTTCATCACAAAACAACAAAAAAACTTACTATAAATGGGAAAAAAATACGGTCGGACGACCGTAAACTAGGGGTAGGCGGGTAGCCGAAGTCTGGTTCTTTCCAACTTGAGGTCGCCCAAGTGCCCAACTGGTTCTGTCCAATTGACAGGGCCGGCTCTGGGTCAATGCAGTAGAGGCGACCGCTGGGGGGGCCAATGAAAAGGGGGCCCAACAGGCCATATATAAAACATGCCTCTCACGACGCCCATCATTACATTTTTTTTTCTTTTGGGTCGGAGCCGACCGCAGTATTGGAAAAATGGAGGCGCAGTCGTCGATTGAAACATGAACGGCTGAAACTAAATCAGCAAATCACAGAACAGCCGCCGACCACCAAACATTGCAGTGTTGCTGCAGCGTGGATGCAGGTATTCTACTGCCCTCGTGCTCAACCTAATTTGCTTGCGGTACTTGGATTGGAGCAGACACCTACCGTACCTCTCGCACCTTCATCTTGAATTCAGTGGGTTATTTCATTAGCTGTTTATTTAGCATGTTAGATCTTTTTTTTGAATGGTCGCATGTTAGATCTTCAATTGTAAACTTTAAACTAATTTTATTTTGCCGCTCTTTTAGTTTGTACTATCAATATTTTTTCTTCAAAATTAAATATATATCATGAGCACTACTATCTCTTTTACCATATTATAAATAAAAAATATTTAGTTTAAGGGGTCCATAATTTTTTATTTGCTCGAGGATGCTAGAAATCGTAGAGCCAGCCCTGGACGTTGAAGATACAAGCTAGCGTTTGATATAGTCTTCCCGACCATAGAACGAGGGAAATCGGAAGATTTTTCTCTTCTTTGCTGCCAAGGGATGTCACGTCTTTCTTCAAACAAAAGGGGTGTAACGTCGCTGTTCTTTTCAATGCCCGTAAAAGCTGTTGAAATTTCTAGCTAGATGGCAATGAAATTAATGATGGAAAGCAACTTCATCTTGGTAGGCAGAGGAGACTTGTGGGGTCAGTTCAATAATTCACCCACCAATTGATGGGTGTGTCTGTCTTCCTCTTACACATCAACCAGTTATAAAAATACAGAAGCAACCACACAAACGCTGCCTGCAATACCATTGTTCTTTCTTGGAAACTTACAAAGAACTCTGCTTTCCCGTGTCACAACGAAACACAGTACCCCTGCACTTTCTTTTTTTTTTTGATACAAACATACCTGCATTTGTATTAAGAGTACACAAACACGACCAGGTACAGGTAGCCGCTAGAAGGATTCCAAGGACACAGCTGTCCCAGCCACACTTCACAGAAGACCCCAACAAAACAAAAAATTACAAAGAGGCCCAAGGGGACTACTGAGCTTGCTGCCACCGACGAGCACCACCAAGCAGCACCACCGAAGCGGACGCCAACGGCGGAGCAGACCGAAGAACCACATACCAGGATCTGGAGGAGAACCATCTCGCCTTGGCTTCGACACGAGCCGCAAAGGAGACCCGTCCCAGAGAACGGAAAGGCATCGCCTGTATACCATCGGCCGGGGACACACCCTGCTCTCCCTAGATCCGGGACCAAGGTTCGCCATCGGAGACCGACGAAGAAGAAACCAAAGCCCCCAGACCGGCTCACCACAGAACCCGCAGCTGGTCCTACACCTTCAGAAAAGAGAGTCGCCTCCGCCGCCGCAACCGGAGGAAGCAGCACCGGCAAGCAACGGGAAGCCCCTGTACACTCCCTCCCAAGACCCAAAGCACTGGATCTAGAGAAGGAAACCCTCACATACCTCACGGAAGCACCGGGGTCAGCACCACCGTAGCGGTGAAGAGGAAGGAGGGACTTATTCCAAAACGACGACGCCGCACCCGCCTCGTCGCCGCCGCCAAGACACGAAACCCTAGAAAAACTAGGACCTAAACTACCAGCCAACGGGGAACCAACGGTCTTCCCCACCTCGCGAAGCCTGGACGGCCATCGGAGGCGAAGAAGACCGCCGGCGCCGCCAGCGGAGACGAAAGAGACCGACCTCTCCTTTTTTACCAGAACAAAGATCTGGATATCAAAGAGACCCCCGCAAAGGTTGTACTCTCTCCCTCTTCCACTCTCTTTCGCTTTCTTCTTCCCTTGGATTCTTAGTACGCGCGAGGGTCAAGCTGCTACGGAGCTAGAGCACCTGCAGCAGTGACTAAATAGACTTCCATCTCCATATTTATTTGGTGGGTGCAAAAAATTGATCTCCAGCAGAACTTCTAAATGGGCTGCCATTTCAGTAGGTTTTCCAAATTTCTCCCCCCACCTCCTTTTTGGTGGCCCTCTATTTGGGCTGACAACTGTGGGCCCCACCATTTTTTTTCCATTTCCACACAGCGATGCCCGATCCCTGCGCCAGTGCCCTTGCCGACGCCATGCCGCCGGCGCCGCCGACGCCACGCCGCCGGCCGCCCTTGCCGCCGCCGCCGGCCCGCCCGCCCCCGGTCCGCCTCCTCCCCGGATCCGCCGCTGGCGCCTACTTCTTGCTGGCCGCGGGCGCGAGGAGGCGGCCGCGGTGCGCGTCCTCCACGCCGACGCCGCAGCTCCGCGACGTCATTTGGCGGCGGGTAGTCGTCAGGATCCCCAAGGTGAGCTTTTGCTCCTCCTGCGGTTCTCCTTTGTTTGAAGCTGGCAAGTGCGGTTCTCCTTTGTTTGCTCCTCCTGCGGTTCTTTTGCTTCTTGTTTAGTATTGCCATGTTTAGAGGAAAAACAATGCTAATTGTTTGGCTTGCATCAATGATTTGCGGCCAAGTGTCTATTTATCACTGTATTTATCACTGAATTTTCTGTGGTGCAGGTGCAGTAGATAACTGAATTGCCTATGCAAGCATAATGAACTGTAACCACTAGCTGACTGAGATATTAAGGTGCAGTAGATAATTGAATTGCCTACGCAGTATATTCTTGTTTGTTGATAGCATGTAGCTTGAGCCCTGAAATATTTTTCTGGATGTCTCTCCCTACTTTTGGTTGATGGTTAGGATGAGGTGTTGAGCAACGTTGTTTTCGATTAGTAGGCAGTAAGGGATGGTGAAATGTTTGCTGGGAGACATTCAGTTTGCTTGATGAGCTTATTCTGCTCCTCTGTCTGAACTCTGTTACCTGCATGATCATGACCAAAAGAGGACCTGATGGACCTCTTTTGGTTAAATGAGAAAACGTAACCTCTTTTGGTTCTGTCATGGACTTTACAGTTTCATGAGAGGGCACATAACCTCTTTTAGCAGTAGCACCATTCTTTTGCTTCTTGTTTAGTATTGCCATGTTTAGAGGAAAAACAATGCTAATTGTTTGTACATTATTGGTCTTGCTTGAGAATGATTTGAATGATTTTGCCTGTAATGCCTGCAAGTTCTGAACATAGTCTAGAATCAGATGACCCTGTACATTATTGTTTTTTATTTAAAATTAACAAAAGCTTGTTGGGATTATCAGTTTTTGATTTTTCCTTTTGGTGTGGAGTGGAAGGCAGAGATCCAAGTAGGCGCCCTGGAGGAGGAAGGGAATCGTCACCCTGATGTGCTTCGCTGTAGATGCAGGATTGTCTAGTTTAATTTTTAGTTCATCAAGACTCTGGTCATGTTCTAAGGCTGGGTTTAATTTTTATGTAATGTGAGGATAATCATATGTTGCCAGTACCATGCACCAGTTACCCAAGCCAATGTAATTCTGTGTGAATCGTGTTCAGTTCTGTGAATCATGTTCAGTTCTGTGAATTTTGTTCAGTTCTGTTCCGACCAGTTAGTTTAAAAAAATCATGGATTATCAGTTCTGAAGTCACCTCTGAACTAAAATCATGGATTATCAGTTCAGATGCTGAATTGACTCTTACGTAGCAGTAACTTCTCATGCCATTTTTCAGAGCTTATGCAGCATTGCAAAGCTATGCTCACATATTCAGAATTAGCAATGGCCTCACTGCCTCAGAATCAAACTGATGGATCATTCTAACCTGCATAAAGGTCATCGGTCACAACTTAAATTGAGCATGAGTACAAATCAGAAAATCGAGTTCAAATATATACATTTCATTTATGACTGATAATCTTATATTTATTTGGAAATATCCAATGTTCGGGAAGGCGGAATTAGGCGGCCGCCTAGGCGCGCCTAATCGCTAGGCGACGGGTTCCCGCCTGGCCTATGGGGGTAAGCGGACCCCTAGGCGGGGCGGGAGCCTAGGCGGAGGCAGGCGGCGCTGAAGCGGGCTGCGCCGGCGATTTGGCTTCTTTCCCGCGGAAGCGCGCGCGCAGTTGGCGTCGGGCGCGGGAAAAGGAGGCCGCGCTCGGGAAAGATTGGAGGGAGAGGGAGCAAAAGGACGCACGGATACGACTCGTAGTCGCAGCTCCTCGCCGCCTCCCTGGTCCCTGCCTCGCAGTCGCAGTTGCCGGCCGCAGCTCCTCCCCGCTGGCTGCAGCTCCTCCCCGCCGGGCGCTCCCCTCCCCGCTGGGCGCTTTCCTCCCCGCCGGTGTCTGCTCCCGCCGGCTGCTCCCGCCGGCCGCCGGCCAGTCCGCTCCGGCCAGGCCAAAGGTCAGTCGTCCCCTCCCCTGCCTCTCTCTCCCTGCTTGTCTCCTCTGCTCCCTGCCTCCCTCCCTCTGCTCGTCTCCTCTGCTCCTTGCCTCCCTCCCTCTACTCCTCTGCTCCTCTCCTCTATTTAACGATTGGATCTGAGACCCTCCCTCTGCTCCTCTCCTCTGATCCCTCTCTGCTCCTAAAATTGTTTTATTGCTTTATAACATGCAAAACTAGTTTACCAGTGTAATTCAACTGTGTTTGGTTACTGTTTTGTTGTTGTATGCCAAGACTCGTGGCCAGTATGAATGTATGATGCACTTAATTATCACTATCAGTTCTGAATCAATTATTTAGTGTAGGATGTCAATTATGTATTTTCCAGTGCGTTTACAACATTTAAAGACAGCATTACAACATTAAAAGTTAACATTGGAAGATGTCAAGTCCCATATCTATGAATAACAGGGTGCAGTCTGCAGCAAGAGATAGTAAGAGCTAGCATACCAAATATTGAATGCATGCAATGATCTATTGCATCCCTCAGGCTGTAGATATCGAAATATTTAAGTAGAAGCCTTAAAATTAAACTTTTTTTTATTTAAATGATAGTACTTGAGTTTCTGGTAATTCTATTCTAACATACAGTTTTAAAATGAGCAATGACTGCTGTTGCACTATAGGGGTTGCTGAATTCATTATTTTAGCTGGTATTTGGTGCAAATGTTTGTCTAACTGCTTGTTTTTTCACATTTTTAATAAAAAAATATTTGTCTTCATATTTTTTAAGCATCTAGATAATTTATTCTTGGCTTGTATACTAGTAGGATGCCGACACCAGAGGAGGCTGCAGCTGCAACTGAAACTGAGGGAGCCAATGTCTTGAGAAGGAATTCAGATAATGTGGGATGGGAATATGGGGTTCTTGTTGATGCTAACAACAAGGACAAGGTGAAGTGTAAATTTTGTGACAGGGTCTTTCAAGGAGGGATTTATCGGTTGAAGCAACATGTGGCCCATGAAGGAAAGAATGTGAGGAAATGCAGGGACAGCACTGATGAGGCTAAAGCCAATTGCAAAAAATCACTAGATGAAGCAAAAAGGAAGAGGGAGGAGAAAACTATCCGTGAGCTAGAACTTAGAGAGGAGGTGAATATTTCTCGGGTTGGAGGTGGAGAGGAAGAGGAAGTGACTTGTGTTGGAAGTTTAGAGCCTCACAAATTAGGACCCATGGACAAATGGGTACGTGCCATTGACCCTAAAGCAACAAAAAGTGAATCTTTGATGCAACAGAAGCTGAACAAGGAACTTTGGAAAGAAAGAACACATGAGGTGCATAAATATATTGCAAGATGGGTCTATACACATGGTAATTTTCAAGTTTACTATTCTGTAATTACATTTCAGAATTCATTAGATGCTATTATGCCTGTATTGAACACTGATGCCTCTTTTTTTGTAACATTGGCAGCAATACCATTCAATGCATGTGACAATGATGAGTTGAAGCAAATGTGTGAAGCAATTGGACAGTTTGGAGCTGGATTTGAACCTCCATCTCAGTATGATCTGTGAGAGAAATTGCTGGAAGAAGAATATGCAAGAAACAAGAGTTTGCTGCAAGAACGTGAAGCTGAGAAGGTGAAGAGTGGGTGCTCTATTATGACTGATGCTTGGTCAGATAGGAAGAGGAGAAGCATAATGAACCTGTGCACTAATTGTGCTGATGGAACCAGTTTTATCAGCTCAAAAGAGATGTCAGATGTGTCACACACAAGTGAAGTCATCTTTGAACTAGTGGACAAAGCAATTGAAGATATTGGTCCGGATAATGTGGTGCAAGTAGTGACAGATAATGCTTCTGACAACATGGGAGCAAAGAAGCTATTGCTTGAGAAGAGACCACTGATCTTTTGGACCTCTTGTGCAACTCACAAAATCAACTTGATGCTCCAAGGAATTGGCAACATGGCTAGGTTCAAGAAGGTGATTGACCGAGCAAAGGCATTCACCATATTTGTCTATGGACACACAAGAACATTGGAGTGCTTGAGACACTTCACAGAGGGGAAAGAGATAATTAGGCAAGGAGTGACTAGGTTTGCTTCAGCCTTCCTCACTTTGAACAGCATGCAAGAGAAGAAGGACCAGCTAAGAAAGATGGTGGTTCATAGTAGGTGGGACACATTGAAGGATGTGAAATCAAAGAAAGGAAAAGATGCCACTGCTATTATATTGAATCCAACCTTTTGGAAGGATATCAAGCTAACAATTAGTGTTTTTGAGCCATTGGTCAAAGTTCTCCGTTTGGTTGATGGGGATGTGAAGCCCTCCATGAGTTTCTTATTTGGAGAACTACTAAAGGCAAAGAGAGAGAGATCAAAGAGGCCTTTGGAAATGTTGAATCCCGTTACAAGGATGCCATTGCTATTATTGAGAAGAAGATGAAAGGAAGACTTGATTCTCCATTGCATTTGACTGCTTATTTGCTTAATGCATACTATAGTTATGGTGACCCATCAATCTTTGATGATGCCACAATAATAGAAGGATTTATCAATTGTGTGGAGACTTTTTATCATCATGATGAGGATAAGCAAGATCAGGCTGTCAACATTGAACTAAGGAAGTTTCAGAATAGAGAAGGACCATTTAGTAAGAAGCTTGCAAGGACTTGTCAAAACTTTGATTACAACCCAGGTAAAGCTTGCAAGGACTTGTCATCTAACAAGATTGCTTTAACTGCTAACTAAAAGAGTTGTTTTCATTTATTTCAGCATCTTGGTGGCGGTTGTATGGAACTGAAACACCAGCTTCACAGAAGATGGCTACAAGGATTTTATCTTTGACATCAAGCTCTACTGGTTGTGAAAGAAATTGGAGCGGGTTTGAAATGGTTAGTACCTATGAACCTATCTAGTGTAAACATTTCAGCAGCATTATAATTAATATGCAGAACTGAAAATGCTCTCATTTTGAATTTATAGATACACACTAAGAAGAGAAATAGGCTTACTACAACTCGCCTCAACAAATTGGTATTTATTCAATTCAACACCAAGCTGATTAATAAGAAAGAAAAGATCAAGGCAAAGAAGATCAGTGATGTTCTCTTGTCTAGTGAAACAACAGAAGCTCAAGGTTTTCTGCATGAGGATGGAGATGAGTGTGCACTTGTTATCTATAGAGATGAAGAAGATGAGGAGATGGAAGGTACAGGGGTACCTTGGTCTGTTATTGGAGAGGCAGTAGGAGCAGAGGAACAACTTGAGCTGCGCAGAAGTGCAAGAGTGAGAGAGTTGTATGAAGGAGAATAATTTGACTCCGAAGAAGAAGAGTTTCAAGAAGACGAGGATGATGATGTGGAACCCTATTGAAGAATATATGGCACTGGGGCTTTATCATTTCATGTTTTATGTTTTCTGAATTATGATGCATTCATGTGAACTATGTGTCTTAAACTTATGACCTGTTGTGTGACTGTTTTTTTAATGTACTGATGTCCAACTTGTGTGGTAAAATTTGTACTGCTGTCCATCTTGTTTATTCCTTGCTGCTGATATGGTCTCATGGATGGGAGATGGCTGAGATAATTTAGATAAGTATCTTCCTTACTTGCTAGTATGTTTTTCAGTTTTTCTATCCATTGTATTACTGATATCTAACTGCAGAACTGTTCATATGGTGCAGATTTTAGTTGCTATGGTTGCAGACCACTTGAATTGGTATGTAGGAACATCACTTTTGCATCAACTAAGGTATGTCCTGGATCAGCTACTATGATTATTCAGCTAATACTGTTATTCAGCTACTATGTTTATATAATTTGCATATTTGGCAAAACGCCTAGAAAAACGCCTTGAAACGCCTAGGCTCGCTTAGGCTCGCCTAAGCTCTAGGCTGTGGGTCACCGCATAGAAACCGCCTAGTGCTTTTTTTAACATTGGAAATATCTTTGACAGATACAATTTTCTGCTTGTTGGAAATGCTTCCACTTATAATCTGAGAGATACATTTCATTTATGACTAAAACCTCGACATAGTGAGTCTACCTAGCTACATATTACAGTCAAGCTACTAAACCACTACATCTTAGATGCTATCTTGACTTCTAAGGCGGCTATCTCATTGTTCAGGTCCCAGATCTTCTGAAGAGGTCCCTGCGACAAGTAAAGCATGTCAATTTAAGTTGAGCAACAGGAAATCGAGCAAACAGGGGAAAGCTATTGAGTTGACTACCAACAAGTTCTTCATGACACATATAAAAGTGTCACAGTACTGTCGCTTCACACAGGACTGCTGATTGGCCCCGTTTCAAATTTCACTTGACCATTCAGAGCTGATAGCATTGTCTACAAACTTAAAGGCCTCTGAATGTTGCTCCGAATGAGGTACAGAGCAAACTATTTAGCAAAAAGAATGTTTCTGTATTGTCCATTGTGATACAATCATGAAGTAAAAAAGGTGCATTAACTAAAGCAGAAAACAGCATCTTCTGAATAATGAAAGAAACAGTGCATTAACTAAGGCCTGATCCATATGATCCCTAAGCAGAAGATAACCAAATGTGCTGTTAGCTTCAGTTAAGTAAACCTATCTAATCTAAAGCAAATAAAGCACAAATTAGAGCTGTTAGCTTCAGTTAAGATTAAGTGAATACCTTGACCATGGAGTGGCGGATGTTGCCCATCTTGACCATGGAGCGGCCGAAGACGCAGAGGAAGAGCTGGGGGTTGGCGCTGTAGGCCTGCATGAGCGCCTTGGTGGCGTTGGCGCCGGCGTCGGCACCGGAGAAGAGGCCCTGGTCGGAGGAGAGCAGGCCCTTCTGCTTCAGCAGGTTCTGGAAGTAGTGGTTGTCGAAGGCGTCCGCGGAGCCTGCGTCTGCAAGAAATGCTGCGCATCATCGCCGGCGGCAGCCCGGATGGAGATCTCGGTCTCCACCTGTAGGGAGCCCAGGTAGCACCGGGCAGGAGAGGTGGCGCCGGCAGGGGAGGCGGGCCGTGCGGGGTTGAGCGGACGGCGGCGCCGGACGGTGGCGGTGGCGCGCGTGTCGGCGGCGTGGGGGCAGAGCGCGCGCTGCTGGGCTCGGACGGGCAGGGGAGAAAAGAAAATGACATGTGGGGCTCAGATGTCAGTTGGAAAAATGGAAGTTCAATTTACTCAGCCTGTTGGAGTGGATGCCCATATTTAAATGAGTAAAATTTAGAAGTGGGCTACTAAATGGACATTTGCTCATCCAAATTTAGCAGCCCTAGTGGAGTTGCTCTTTAGCGCTCAAGAACTGTTTGAATAGGCCTGGGAAAGGGTCTCCGATTTTGCACGAGTTATTAAAATTACCAAACTGAATAAGTTCCTTCATGCAGTATCTGCATCATCGCTATAAATAAGAAAAAAAAAAGATTTAGCATTGGGCTTTAGCATCTGTTTTTGTGCAAGATAAGAATACACAAGCAGAGAATATTTAACGCAAGGAGAACTGCTGTTAGTCTCAAAATCTTAAATATCATATCCAAAGCTTATTCATATGCCCCCATCAAGATAGTTGTGCTCGCTTGTTTGTATTGATTTTTTCTACATGTCGCCCCTTCCTCGCACCTCCACCCAGTATAATCATTTAACAGCCTAATACTAATATTTGTTCTAATTTTGTTACAGCTAAAAAGACTTGCTTGCTTGCCATTCATGGCAGGGGTTTTGGATGCTTTGGCATCCTATGTTCAGAATATGCTTACGGAGATGACAGGGGATGAGGTGCATATGCTGCTCAGGGTATCCGGAGAGATCGAAAAAATGGACATCAGGCTCAAGGACCTCAAGAACTTCCTCGTGGATGCTGATAGGAGGAGCATCACCGACCAGAGTGTGCAAGCATGGGTACTGGAGCTTAGAGAGGCCATGTATGATGCCACCAACATCCTCGACATCTGTCTGCCCAAGGCCATGGAGCGGGCTCCAAGCCAGGATACAGGGTGCTTCAACCCCCTGCTGTTCTGCATGCGCAATCCTCTTCACGCCCACAAGATTCGTAGCCACATCAAGAACATTAACCAGAGGTTAGAAGATATCAAGAAACGTAGCTTGGACTTCAACTTCATCAACCTCAATTCATATGAGGACCATAGCAAGAGGGTGGTATCCTCTCATCCTAGTAGCCATGAGACATCTGGTGAGCATGATGAGTCAAGTTTGGTCGGTGAGAATATTGAGGAGGACACAAGAAATTTGGTGCAGATGTTGACAACAGCGAATCTATCAAAATGTGAGAACAACAGAATTCTGGTTTTCGCTGTTGTGGGAGTTGGAGGGATTGGTAAAACAACCTTGGCCAAGAAGATCTTCAATCACGACATCATCCAACAAGAATTTGCAAAGAAAATATGGTTGAGCGTGAACCAGGATGTCAATGAGACTGAGCTTCTTTGAAGAGCTATCATCGAAGCTGGGGTTGACCTCCAATCTATTGGAAATATGAGGGGCGCGCTTGAGCGAGCTCTTAAGGAAGCCTTGAATGGGCAAAAGATCTTATTGGTGATGGATGATGTTTGGAAGCATCAAGTATGGGAGGATGTGCTCCAAACTCCCTTGGTCAGGGCTGCCCTAGCTCATGGTAGTTGTGTCCTCGTCACCACAAGGCAGGACATGGTCGCAAGAGGGATCATGGCAGGTGCGGGCCCAGGATTTAGGAGGTGGGTATTCAAAATTTGAAGTAGTGCAAAAAAAATTTAACAGCCCAACATACATACTAGCAGTATTGAGTACTAGCAACATAAATTGTTTATAATTAGAAATTGTTTAACATATACATAATAGATATATTAAATGATCAACATATCAAAATAGAAATATCTAAAGTAATAAAGGATAAAATTCTAAAACAACAAATATCATTGATAACAGAAATTGATACGCGACAATATTTTCTAGATCACAAACAGAACCATCACCCACGTACCTAGCAATCAGGCCTCCCTGCTCCATGGTCGCCGGATGCTGGCTACTCGGCTGCGGCTGGCCGCCTGGCGCCTGCCTACGGCCTGCGCTGCTGCCCAGCGCAGCTGCACCTTGGCCCCTGCGCCTGGCCGCCGCCCACTGAGCAGGGCAGCCAGGCAGCAGGAGGCAGGAGCAGGCGGTCGCTCCTGCGCCTGCGAGGAGCGACTCGCGAGCGCGCGGCCCCTCTGGCCTCCTCGGCTCTGCCCCTGCCATGCGCCCGTGCCGGTGCCGCTCTGCTGCACTGCCGCCGCCACTAACTAGGGTGCTAGCTCGAGATTTTGGGATTGGGAGAGGGGAGACGAGAGGGAACTGGAGAGGAGCAAGACCGAGCGGACCAGGTTTGGGCGTGAGTGGGGTGGGCCGGGGAGGGAAGGAATGAGTGAGGTGGGCCATGGGCTGTTTGGTGGGGAGTCTGGGAACGAGAAGTTGTGGGCTGATTTGTATTTTTGAGCCCGTTCATGCTAATATTAGGCTGTTTATTTTTAACTTTTTCTGTATATACTTGAGAAATACCTACATATATAAAAAAATATAAAAAATAATGGGTATTCAACTGAATACCCTTGCTACATACTGGGCCCACCCCTGGATGATGGCAGTAAAGCCCTACCATCATCTCAAAAAACTTCAACCCAAAGATGCATGGTTGTTGCTCAAGAAGAAGGTTCGTAAGAGTGTAACTCATAAATGAAAAAAATCATTGCTTTTTAGTTCACTCATCATGCATCTGCATCACAGTAATGTATGTTGCTTCCTAGCTGCCTGCTTATTGCTCCTCCTACCATGCATGTATACATGATGTGCACTGTGCCATGCATCATGGACATACATACTTTGAGTTAGATTTTTGATATATTAATAATGGTATAAATGAATAATTTATAGAAGCATTTATAGTGTGTACTTTGGTTATTTTTTTCTTATTGGCAGAGGAAATGCATATTTATGTTTTACTTTGTCTTATTTTTTTTTAATCATGTCAAAGATTTAAGGGGTTATCATAGATTATTTTTGCAATAATAGTAGAGGAGGATAATTGTTTTCTTAAGAAAAGACGTCCCAGGCAATGTTTGTGAGAAGACAAGTTTGTGAGAAGCATCGACCGATTTATCAATGATCATCGGTCCCTTTTGTGCATCTTGGATATGCACAACATCTGCAGCTGGAGCCTTCTCAGAATCTACCTGCATTGGCTCTGGTTCGTCCTTCTTCTCCTTGATGCGATATTCTTGGCGTGCAGGACGAACTTGGGCCGGTCTCTTCTGAGACCGGTTTGACCGGTCGAGATAGACCGGTCCGGGGTTTTGCCCCTGAGCAGATTGGTGTTGTCCCAATCGGTCGTGAACCGGTTGCTTCAACCTGTCGAAGTCAGGCCCCCTGGAACTTCCCTCCCCCTGGGAGTGTGGTGGATACGGCATCGGATAGCATTGCATCCAAAATCCTCCATTCTCCCATGCGAAAAACTGGGAATCCGATGCCGGTGGCGGCCAAGGCATGGTGACATACATCGGCTGCATCTATTGAGGAGGGAACAAGGTAACCACATCACCCCTGCGCTTGCTTGATTCTCCCCTAGGAGATGAAGGTGCGCCTTGACGCGGAGGTGACCTTGGTCTCTTTTTTAGGGGCCGATCATTTCGAACGGCCTTTGAGTACTTGTTCAGCAACTGACCAAAGATAGGCTTCTGATTCGTGAGCTTGCCCTACACCTTTGGCTGGTTCATCTTCCATGTACCCACTGCCGGACGGGGCTGACCGCCAGGGTGGTCTGACCGGCCACCAGGACCGGTCTGACTGGTTGTACCGATCTGACCGGTCGGATCAACCAGTCTGACTGGTCTCGGCTGAACAGCAGACCGGTCACCTGAAGAAGAACCTTCTTGCCCCCCCCCCCGAGTGTATGAGGCTTAAGTATGATCCTCAGATTCTTCTTTCCATCAGGAGATTTCTCCTGAATCACCTCCCTGGCCAGAATCTTATTATCAACAGTCAACAGCCTCTCATCACCAATGATCACATTCTTGCCCTTTGCTCCTTCGGTTTGATCCGGCCGAATGAGTACCTTGGAGTTGTTCAGATCAATGGTGTGAACAGGGAACGGAGCTTTGTCTATCTTCATCTCCGAAAAGATCAATCATCCTTCATTTATGGCCGATTGTACCTGTCGACGAAACACATTACAATCATTAGTTGCATGAGATGAAGAATTATGAAATTTGCAATAAGCACGCCGCTTTAGCTCCTCAAGAGGCGGTATAACATGAGTAATCTTTAAATTCCCAAGTCTTAACAATTCATCAAAAATGCAATCACACTTGGACACATCGAAAGTAAATTTCATCTCTTCTTGCCGATTCCTTTGAGTCGACTTAAGAGACGCGCAAGAACATGGTTTGGCCGAGGTGGGCCAAACAAACTCAGTAGCATATACTTCCTTATCCTCATCGTCCGATGAATCGGAATCATATTCAACAATATGCGTGTTTGAATGATGGGACTTGTAGGTATCTTTTTTCCTTTTTAAATTTTGTCTCTTGGTCTAAAGCTCTTACCTGAAGCTGATTTAAAGAATAAAAACTTGAACCATCAAGCTTCTCTCTATAATTAGAACGCAAACCCGCAAGAGCTAAATCGACCAAGTCTTTTTCAGAATTGACCAAGTCTTTTTCAGAAAGAGTCAAATTAAAGCATCTTTTTTTTATGTCTTCAAATCTCTTAAAGTACTCATGGATAGATTCATCTCTACCCTGTCTAACCGATGTCAAATCCATTAACTTAGTTTCGTTATCCCCGCTATAAAAATAATCATAAAACTTTTGCTCTAATTCGTCCCAAGAAGGAATCGAGTTCGGAGCTAACGACGAAAACCAAGAGAAAGCCGTTCCAGTTAACGATAAAGAAAATAAACGAATGCACAAAGACTTGCTAGAGCCAGCTTCCCTAAGTTGAGCGATATATTGGCTGATATGATCCCTCCCAGTGGACCGGTTTTTATCACCACTAAACTTAACAAAATCGGAAACACGCCAACCAGCAGGGTAAGGAATTACATTGAAAGCATCAACGTACGACCTTTGATAAAGGCGACTCCTACCCACGTCTAAACCGAGTTTAGACTTGAACATACTAGCCAGATCTTCTCTCATCCTAAAAAGATCGGCCTCATAGGTGCCAATAGATGTTTGGCCTAAACGATGTGTCGCAGGATCAGTAGTGGACATCGTTTGTGTGGCATATTGCGGATTTGACTTGAGCCAGTCATCCCAAATATCTTGGGGAAACGGTGGAGGAAACGGGGGTTCACCGTATGACTTTGTAATATACGGCGGCACAAACTCCGCCAATTCTTCTTCCAGGCTAGGGGCAGCCGAAGTAGGAAAAGACGCGAGATGTGGCTATGACGCGGAACCGAGCACCATGGCACCGGTCTGACCGGTCCAGCCACCGAGGCACAGTCTGACCGGTCGGCTGGACTGAGCTGACCGGTTCGGCCCTGGACGGCCGAACTGTGCCTGGCGGTGGTGCCTGTCCCACGAAGAAATTCGGCGGCATACCATACTGATAATTCTCAGTTGGTGCGGCCGAAAGACTAGGGTTGGGGGTTTGATTAGGATAATCATTAGCAAGTTTCTTTCCCCTATTTTGTAGATTCAAATCAATAAGAAGATCTTGCGTAAGCTTCTACGATTGTTCAAATCTACCCAAAAATGCTTCCGCAAACTGCTTAATGGAATCGAATGAAAAACTTGCATCGCTTGAAGTAGAAGTAGATGAAGCAGCAAATGTAGCCATAGTAGATGGGTTCGGCGGTGGCGGTGTGAATGTAGGCATGACGAACTTCTCCTTCTCGAACATGCCTTGCCGAATCTTCCCATAGCATGCAAGCAATCTTTTCGTGGCCTCCTTCTGCTCCTTTTTGAGCTAGGCCTCGAATTGCTTGCGACTCTCCTCAGGTATGTCCTCATACTTGACATCGATGGGAGTGGAATCTATCTTGGAGGGGTTAATCTTTTCACCGGTCATTGTAACCGATGGATGCAGATCTTCCCCAGCGGAGTCGCCAAAAAGTATGTTGACACATAATTGGTCAACACACAAGCGCTAAAACGTGTAGGATCGCAACGATCAAGTCACCAGCGACGAAACCTTGCGACCGATCAGACCGGTCGGACGCAGAAAACGCCGCAAAACCTAGAACCGTGAGCTCGGGAGGGACCCGTCGGAGCTCGCAGATCTAGGATTGTCTTGGAGTCGGCAGGCCACCCAAGACGCCCTTGAATGTCGTAGAGACGAGCAAAGAACAGCACAAGATTGGAAAAGCTAGGGTTTGAGGAAAAAAGTAAATAGTAGATTGATTTTGATTCGATTGGGTAGAAGGACCTCAATCGGCCGGGGAGGACGTACCTCTTCCAAATCGGGTTACAAACGGACTCTACAAAACAAATCTAACCAGACTCGGATTACACAGGCACAGACCGGTCTGACCGGTCGGCCGGCCTCGCACTTAGCCAATTTTGGCTGCCAACAGTGACACACAAAACTCTGATGAGGGGATTGTACTTGCTGGGCTGTCTTCATGAAGCGCGCAACGTCATTGATAAGATGACAAAGAACGAAGGATATCCAGCCAGACCTCGTCAGCTACAACACACTGATCAGCAACTACAGAATGAAGGGTGACACTAAGGATGCTTTGAGGGTCAGAGATGAGAATTGAGATGATGAACAAGGGATTCGACCCAACACTTTTGACAAAAAATGCGCTGATACAGGGGCTGTGCAAGAATGGCTAGGGAGACGATGCTGAGAACCTGATGAAAGAGATGGTGGAGAAGGGCATAATCCCTTATGACAGTATGCATGGACATCTCGCTGATTGAGGGACTTGGTACTGAAGATGAGCGAACGGCAGCAGTAGCTTCAGATTGCTAGGAAGGTATAAGCTTATCTATTCAAAGAATTGAACGGCAGCAGTAGCTTCAGAATTGCTCTAACCTGCGCTTCTATGCAATAGCATTTTGCAATGCCATAGCATTTCCTGAAAAAAGCACAAATTGCCCATTTCAAGATTAATTACCAACTGTGAAATAGTATCTGGACTTCCAGCAAACACTTGCTATAACATGTTTCACTCTATTTTTATCTGGTAAATTTTGTCATTAGATTTTGTTTGGCTTGTATCCAATATGCTTACTTTTTGTTCATGTGTTTCTACATTTTAGGAATGGGGTTCTTGAGCGGGTCGATAATGTAAAGAGGGGTAGAGGTAGACCTAAACTGACGTGGGATGAGTCGGTTAAGAGAGACCTTAAGGATTGGAATATTTCTAAAGAGATAGCTTTGGATAGGAGCGCTTGGAGACTAGCTATCAATGTGCCTGAACCCTGAACTTATTTCTTTCGGGTTTCATCTCTAGCCTACCCCAACTTGCTTGAGAAAAAATGATATGTTGTTGTTGTTGTTGTGTTTCTACATTTTAGGAGATGTCATGCTCAATAACAGCGCTTGCAAATGTTGATGCACCTTTCTATTTATTTCAATAAGTAAAGTATGGTTGTATTACTCTATACAGTTGGTTATGGCCTGATCAATGCAATTTTCTTTAAAGAAAATACATTCATTTAGGGAGTAAGAATTCCCTTCGGTGAAAGAAATTATATTGATGGAAACTGATCGAATAAATATGCGGAGCCAAGATTTGCAAGAAGTTCTTAAGATATACAAATCGAAAGAATAAAATGCATATGAATATAAAGTATTTGTAAATAGTTTTTTTTTCAAAAACACGTGCGGCAACGTGCACTTTGCTAGTTCTTACAATAAAGCAAAATATGTATACGTACCCAAAAGGTTAGTGTATAAAGTAAATAAATTATTTAACACACCAACTAATCAGAATACAATATGAACCAATTCGTACAGATTGAGCATGAATGATTCATAAATGTGAAACACATAGTTTCATTATGAAAACAGTCAACTATTAACACTCAATTATATAACAAATAAGATGGGCGATATGAATTATGATAATAGAAGAATATCAATCAAAAGAAAAAATATCTACATGTCGTTTTAGAACAAAAAAAGGGGAGATGGAGAAAAGGAACTAAATAATCTGTACGTATGATTAGACCGAAAATATAAAATAAAAATAGAAAGGAAATAAATGAAATGAAGAAATAAATACAAAGAAGATAAAAATATGGCCAACCCATTTGGAGACTAGGCAAAATTAGGAATAACAAGAAAAAAAAGGAAACGTAGCATGAGCTCCGCCACACGATGACCGATTGACAGGGATCAGCAGGTTGCATTCCACGCCTCCCCACGAGCATGCATGATCGTCCGTTAGTTTTAACCTGCTCAGTGCACCTTCGACGAATAATACACTGCCTATTTACTCCATTGATGATCTGCGCTCGTCCTCCAGGTCAAAAAAGAAAGTTATAAGACTACTCGCGTGTTGTCACTGACCTTAGCTTCCATCTGTAAGTTGATGAATGATGAACCTGCGTAATAAAAAAAGGGTTCCAATTAATCACCAAGCTAGCTGCAATGATCAAAGAGATCTCCTTCCAAACAGCGCTCAATACAATGCTAGATGGAGAGGCATCAACAACTCTTTGGTAACATGTAGGGTTGTAAATGGTACGGATATTTCCTGACCGTATTCGAATTCGATCCGGTAGGGTAGGGTTTTTATCCGTCTGTATCCGATTCCAGATATTGAATATCCGTAATTGATCTGTATCCGGATACTAAAAGTTATATTTTTATAATGTCGATATCCCATTACAATCTTATCCGGCAAAAACTAACACTATCTCTATCTGACTTTGTATTCGAATAAAAATATACAAATAAATACGATATCAGTAATGTCCATCCCTATTAGATCCGTTTAGATCCCTAACTAACATGCACTAGCCTATCAACCCGTGTTCCCACACGGGCTCATTAGAATTAATATCAAAATAATACTTATAGCTAATAATTATAATTATCTATCTCACACACTTTTTCATGTATTAAATATTCTAACACATGCTCTAAAATACATATTTATTATTATCTAATTGCAATAGATTTTGTTTTGCATCACACCTCCATGTATGTTTAATATATATTTAACTGAACCATTTGTTTGTAAATTGATATTCTTATCTCTTCCATCATACATGAATATATGGTGACACATATTGTGGGTAGTATTTTATATAAATAATAATATAGATAATATATTAATAATGATATAATAGTAATTTAGAATTTTTATATTGATACATATTTTTATATTTATTATAACTATATAATTTAGATTCAGATTTAAGAGTTACTTTAACTTTTAATAATGACATAATTGATTTATATGTAAATTTAGGGGGTTATTTGTATTATTTTTTATAATGGCGGGTGGGAGATTTACACGAAGATTATGGGGTTACTTTAGATTTTTTTTAAAGGTAGAGGTAGGTAATTTAGATACATGGTGGATAATTTATATGCAAATTTAGAGGATTATTTGCATTATGTTTTATAATGGCATGTGGGTAATTTACACTAAGATTAGGAGGTTACTTTAGATTTTTTTTATAATGGTAGAGGTGGGTAATTTAGATACATGTTTAGGGGGTTACTTAGTCTATTTTCATAATTGTAGAGGTGAGTAATTTATTAGGAAAGATGACATATCCAATGGCTATTATAATTAGCGTTGTCGGATTGATGGCCGGATATTTCTGATTTTTGTGATAGTTTCTAGGATTTCTCTATTCTTGTAAACTGTCCACCTAGGATTCTAGGTGGCTTCATATGAAGACTTGAAAGGAGTCTCCAATTAGTAATAGTAAGGTAGATATGATCAATCAATTGGCAGCCACTTGCTACTGCCTTCCACCAATAGATGGTGACACTAAGTGCATTATGTGCATATAAGTTCACCAAGAAATTACATATTTGAGATATGCTTCCTTCCATGACTATTAATTTTTTTCTTTCTTATATGACAACGGGTTTATCGGTAGGCTTAGAGTCCGCTTGCACAATGGGTCGCCTTAGTCCACCGAACTCTTTCTCACATTGGTCTGTGGCCTCTTTCGAACCCATCCACATGCAACTTGTAGTGCTCTTGACTGCTTTAGATGCTTAATATATTTTATACTAAACCGCATCAGATATCAATCAATCCTTGTTAATGGAACAAGAGCAACTCTGCTTTGCTCCAATGAACAGAGCATCCCTTCTCTCTCTCTCTCTCAATCCCTCTCTCTCTAACCCTGGAAGCGCGTGCTACCCACAAATATTTGTTATGGCAAGCTTCTAATGACCCAATGGCCGTGCCCTCAAAATAAAATGCAATTCTGATCAACAAATTAGATGGAAGAACCGAACAAGTAATATACTACCATGCTTTCGGAATAGTGTTCACCTAACTATTGTCTATTGGAGACGATTATTGGAGACTTGGAAGTCGGATCATGCCCAACTTGTGGTCACCTAACTATTGGAGACGATTATTGAGCAATATTATCAAGTTCCATTTTGTAGACAGCTCCTGATGCTGCCAAATGGTGATTGACGTTGAAGAGCTACAAGGTATAAACGTTTGATTTAGTCTTCCCAACCATAGAACGAAGGGAATCGTAAGATTTTTTTTTATTCTTCTTTGCTGCCAAGTGATTTCACATCGATGTTCTTTTCAATAATCTTCAAAGCTGTTGAAATTTCTAGCTACATGCCAATAAATTAATGAAGGAAAGCAACTTCGTCTTGGAAGGCAGAGAAGACTTGTCGGGTCAGCTCAATAATTCATCCACCATTGATGGATATCTCTGCATATCTTCCTCTTACACATCAACCAGTTGATAAAAATACAGAACCAACCACACAAACGCTGCCTGCAATACCATTGTTCTTTCTTGGAAACCTACAAAGAACTCTGCTTTGCTTTGCCACAACAAAACAGGACCCCTGCCCTCTCTACCAGAACAAAGATCTGGAGATCAAAGAGACCCCTGCAAGTTGAGGTTCGCACTCTCCCCCTCTTCCAGTCTCTCTGGTTTTCTTCTTCCCTTGGATTCTTAGTCTGAGTGCCAAGCCGCAACGGTGTTAAGCGCTACAGAACTGTTTGAATACGCTAGGGTATATCAAGGGTCTTGGATTTTGTACTAGCAGCTATTAAAATTACCAAACTGCATAAGTTCCATCATGTACTATCTGCATCATCGGTATAAATAAGCAAAAAAAAGCAAAGCTTTAGCATCTGTTTTTGTACAAGATAAGAATGAACAAGCTAGCTAGCTGTATACCTCAATAAGCGTGCTTTTCCCATCTCTCCACTCGATCAGCTGCTTCCGTCGAGTGTGGTGGCTCGCTGCTCCGTCCGAATCGGCAGGGTCTCCGTGCTCGATCCGTGCCTGCGCCATCAAGAACCTCATTTAGCTTTGGCCGCTGCGTCGTCTGCGTGTGGGTGGAGTGTAAAGAGGATTGTCTCTGGAAACTGGCGATTAGATTCCCTTGCTCTGTCTACTATTTACTTTGGCCACTTCCCATTGTTTCCATTCCAGCCCACCTCAATCGCCATCTTCTTCCCTATCACCCTTCATTGCTTACTCCAACAGATCCGGTTCTGCGAACCACGCCGGCATCGATCGGCTCCAGCCATCGCTGGACTCTCTCCTCGCTCTTGCTGTTTGAATTGGGCAAGGATATATGCACAGTCTCTCGCCACCGATTTATTTTACTCCAGTTATTTAAAGTACCAAGGCAAACTGCAAGTTGCATCGTGCATTCATGTGCTGGATCTCAGCATCGGTATGGAGAAGCAGGGAACAAATTTTATAGCATTGGATTTTAGCATCTACTTTAGTACAATATAAGAATGTGCAAGCAGAAAACATTTTGCTGCAAGAAGAACTGTAGATATTCTATTTAACGGCCTAACCGCAGATATTTGTTCTAATTTTGTTACAGCAAAAAACAAAACTTACTAGCTGCCATGGCGGGGGTCTTGGATGCTTTGGCATCCTATGTCCTGAACATGCTTACGGAGATGGCAAGGGATGAGGTGCATATGCTGCTGGGGGTCACCGGAGAGATCGAAAAAATGGACATCATGCTCAAGGACCTCAAGAACTTCCTCGTGGATGCTGATAGGAGGAGCATCACTGACCAGAGTGTGCAGGCATGGGTACGGGAGCTTAGAGAGGCCATGTATGATGCCACCAACATCCTCGACATTTGTCAGCTCAAGGCCATGGAGCAGGGTCCAAGCCATGAAGCAGGATGCTTCAACCCCCTGTTGTTCTGCATGCGGAATCCCATCCACGCCCACAAGGTTGGTAGCCGCATCAAGAACCTTAACCAGAAGTTAGAAGATATCAAGAAACGTAGCTTACATTTCAACTTCATCAACCTCAATTCATACGAGGACCGCAACAGGAGGGTGGCATCCTCTCATCATGGTAGCCGTGAAACATCTGGCGAGCTTGATGAGTCAAGTTTGGTTGGTGAGAATATTGAGGAGGACACAAGAAATTTGGTGGAGATGCTAACAACAGCAGAGCTATCAAATTGTGAGAACAACAAAATTTTGGTTTTCGCTATTGTGGGAGTTGGAGGGATTGGTAAAACAACCCTGGCCAAGAAGATTTTCAATCATGACCTCATCCAACAAGAATTTTCAAAGAAAATATGGTTGAGTGTGAACAAGGGTGTCAGTGAGACTGAGCTGTTGAGAAGAGCTATCATTGAAGCTGAGGGTGACCACCAATCTACCGGAAATACTAGAGGTGCGCTTGAGCGAGCTCTTAAGGAAGCCTTGAATGGGCAAAAGACCTTATTGGTGATGGATGATGTTTGGAAGCATGAAGTATGGGAGGATGTGCTCCAAACACCCTTGGTCAATGCTGCCCTAGCTTATGGTAGCTGTGTCCTCATCACCACAAGACATGACATGGTCGCAAGAGGGATGATGGCAACAAAGCCCTACCACTATGTCAATAAACTTGATCCCGATGCTGCATGGTTGTTGCTCAAGAAGAAGGTTTGTAACTCATAAATGAAAGAATAATTGTTTTTTAGTTCACTCATCATACAGCTGGATCACACTAATGTATGGCGATTCTTAGTTGCACTGATATTAACAGCAGGAGTTGTGGATCCCTTGCGACCACATTAGTTTTTATCTTTTGCACATATGGATTTCTACATTAGTAATGTCAAAGATTTAGGTGGTTATCGTAGATTACTTTCGTAACGCCAGAGGTGTATAATTGTTTTTTTAACTATATAGACATCCTATGGTAATGTTATATCTGATTTACTTTTAGGAAATTAAAACCATAGACTAATGTTTTTCTCCACAGCATCCATCTCCACCATAACAACAATGTCTTGTTCCTTATCTGTATCTATTTTGCATTACAAATTTAGGGGATTACTTCAAGCTGAAAATTTTTTGTTGTGATGCTATTGTTAATATTGATTAGATCCTGCTGAATGTATGGATGAATGTTTATTTTTAGAATGTTAGGGAGTTACTTAAAAGGATTTACATGAAGAATCTATCTTACTATTAATAATTGGAGACTAGCCTCCACATGAAACCACTTAGAATCCCAGGTGGACATTTAAAAAATAAGGGAATTCTATAAATTCTTACAAAAATCAGAAACATCAGACCATCAATCGGACAACTCTAATCATAATAGCCTTTGGATCTATTGTCTTTTCAAGTAAATTACTCACCTCTGCTATTATAAAAATAGACTAAAGTAACTCCCTAAATATGTATCTAAATTACCCACCTCTACCTTTATATAGAAAATCTAAAGTAACTCCCTAATCTTCATGTAAATTACACACCTATGCCATTATAAAATAATGCAAATGACCCACTAAATTTGCATATAAATTATCCCATTATGTCATTTTTAAGAGTTCAAGTAACCCTAAATATGAATCTAAATTGTATAATTATAATAAAGTATTAAATTGCACCAACATAAAAATTCTAAATGTATTATAAAATACTACCCACGATATGTGTCACCCTGTATTCATGTATTATGGAAGAGATAAGAATACCAATTCACAAATAAATGGTTCAATATGAGATGCAAAATGAAATATATTGCAACTAGATAATGATAAATATGTATTTTAGAATAAGTGTTTGAATATTTAATAGATGAAAGAGGATGCAAGAATATTTGATAAATAAAATCTGATTTTTATATTAATTCTAATTAGCTCGTGTGGGAGCACGAGTTGATAGGCTAGTCTAAAAGAAATGAGTGCTACTTGCTACTCTACGATAAGAAGTGCTTGGGCTTATGTCTCTTAATTAAGCACGTGCTCTACAAAACTACTATTAAGCATTTTAAAATAGGGGTAGTACCCATGAGTCACGTCTTAGCTAATTTGATATTCTCTCCGCTGCTAAAATATGATGTTTTGGTGAAATAAATTAGTTTTACTTTTAAATAATTAGTTTTGTCCGAAGCATTATACATTTAAGAATGGAGGTAGTATATTATCACTAATCTTGTAATTATACTTCAATTCGATTCAACGCTAGTCAATAATAGTTCCACCTCTGAACTCATATATTATATTTTCATCAAAGACATGATATTGGGAACCATGAGTGATACAGTTTTGTGGATAGGCTTTTTCGTAATAGCCAAATATAGTTTGCAATATAGTACCAAGCACTGGCAGACAGTAATTTTACCTTCTAACAATCCCACAGAGTAATAGCTATGTGGTGCGATCAAGACACATTAGTCATTCGATAGGGGTGAGCTGGTAGTTTAAAATTCAAACTGCCACTACATGTAAAAACTATGTTATTTTTCTCTTGGAATGAATGTTCTTACCAATTTTTACTTGTTAACATCTATATCTATACACACAGTCGTAAACTCAGGCTCCATTTGTATTTATTTTGTGATGATGGAAAATATCATGACTCTCGGGCATAGTGATTTTTTACAAAGTACTAATTGGCCTGGCTACTGTGTAGGTAGTTGGAAACGGAAATGATGAAGACCAGATTGAACTGCTCAAGGATATTGGAATGGAAATTATAACAAAATGTGATTATTTACCACTTGCTGTGAAAGTAATGGGAGGTCTCTTACGTCAAAAAACAGCAAGGAGACGGGAGTGGGAAAATGTCCTAAATGACTCGATATGGTCAGTATCCCAAATGCCTGAAGAGCTGAACTATGCAATATATCTTAGCTATGAAGATTTAAGTTCTACTTTGAAGCCTTGCTTTCTTCACTACTCACTCCTTCCCAAGAGCAGAGTGTTCTTCTCTTATGAGATCATTGGCATGTGGATTAGCGAAGGATTTGTTCATGGAACCTCACGTGACTTGGAGGAAATAGGAAAAGAGTACTACGATGAGCTGATACAAAGGAACCTTATTGAGCCTGATATAGGCTATGTTGAAAATCTAGTTTGCAATATGCATGATGTTGTCCGCTCATTTGCTCAATACTTGGCTAGAAATGAAGCACTGGTAGCACAGAACACAGAAACTGATATTGCTGACAAAATCAATTCACAAAAGTTTTTTCGCTTATCGCTGGATACAAGAGGATCAGAATCAGATGAGTTAGAGTGGTATTCATTACGAGGACAGACATCACTAAGAACACTATTATCAGTGGGGCCTATAAAAATCAAGCCTGGTGATTCATTCCTTGTTTTTTCAAATTTACGGACACTACATGTACAAGAAGAAAATTTTGATGCACTAGTTGAATATTTGAATCAACTCAAACACTTGAGGTATTTATCCATAGAAGGAACCAATACATCTAGGCTACCAGGAAGCATTGGTGAGATGAAATTCCTGCAGTATATTAGCCTTTTTGGTTGTAAGAGTTTGGTAGATCTTCCAAATTCCATTGTAACACTGCAACACTTGAGGTTTCTTGACCTTCGTGACACAGGAATAAGACGGATACCTAAGGATTTTCATGGTCTAACAAATCTAAGGAAATTATATGGGTTTCCAGCGCACATGGATGGTGATTGGTGCAGTATTGAAGAATTGGGACCCCTCTGCCAGCTAACTCAACTTAATATAAGTGGCCTAGAGAACGTGTCTTCGTCCTCAATCGCAAAAAAGGCCAGGATTGGTGACAAGGTGCGGTTGGAATCTCTGTTCTTAGCATGCACAAGTAGAATTAAACATGATGGCCAGATGGTAAAAGATGAAGAAGGCATTCCTGAGGAGCAGCAGCAACAAATTGAGGAGGTATTTAATGAGCTCCACCCTCCATCTGGCTTAGAAAACCTTGGTATCAGTGGGTACTTTGGTCAGCTGCTCCCAAGGTGGATGATGTCGACAGCACTTGTGCCCCTTGGGAGCTTGAGGATTCTTACAATGGATAACCTAGCCTGCTGCACAGAACTTCCCAGGTAGGGGTTTCATTTCCCAGATTGAGTAAACTGAATTTTAATGGATTGGTTGGGTGGGAGGAATGGGAGTGGGTGCTGCAAGTGAAAGCCATGCCCATCTTGGAGGAGCTTAAACTCGAGAAGTGCAAGTTGAGGTGCATGCCTGCTGGCCTTGCCTTCCACGCAAGAGCTTTGAAGAAACTATACATATATGATGTGAAGCATCTAAGTTCTTTAGAGAACTTTACTTCGGTTGTTCACCTCGACGTGTTTAGAAACGCTGACCTGGAGAGGATCAGTAATCTTCCAAAACTGCAGAAGCTCGTCATCGTCAAGTGCCCTAAGATGAAGGTATTGGAGGGCATGCCTGCACTACGGGCACTCAACCTGGAGGATTATGCCATGGAAACAGTCCCCAGATACCTGCAAGATGTAACGCCAAGGCAATTGCTGCTAGACTGCAGCTTACCGCTACTTACTTCCATAGCTGCAGGGAAAACTAGCCGTGAGTGGGACAAGTTCAAACATATCCAGCAAGTCAAGGCATATGCAGGCGATGAAGGTGTTCAGAGAAAATGGTACGTGCTATACACAGGACATCCTTTCCGCTTCGAGACCAATATCAGCCGCTTCATCTAATATATTTTATCTGCAGATACTCTGCTATGCTTGCTCTAATTTCTTTCTTTCCTCCGGCCAATTAAATCTATCATCCACAGCCCGCAAGGAGCGCAAGTGTCTTGCTTACACAATCACATGCACTATTGAAGATGAGTGGCCGGCAGGACGACGTGCATCTACCAACAAACGTCAGCCCCTGTGCCTACGCTTCAGGTAAATTTGCCTCACGTGTTGTTCTGTTAATTTCAGTTGACTGCATCTGCCGTTTCAAGTGATTCCCATGGATTAAGTGTGCCTATTCATCCAGTGTAACATATTTTGACATGCATGCTATATATGTGCAGGTGCAATGCTTATCGCTATTTAATTCTCTGGTTGCGTCGAGAGTGCCCGCACTGCAATGAGGCAGACCTCATCGCCCCCTCATCAGACCAATGGACCGAAGCAGCGGTGTGTTCAGCGTGCACAAAACTTGTAGGAGGCAGATATAGTAGACAGTAGCGACAAAATTGTCAAAGTGCCTTCTTGTACTCTGCATTTGTGCTAGCATTAAGTTGATGCAATCTCTGTTCCTTTCACGTCAGATAGGGGCTTTGCTACGGTACTCCGAAATAACTATGGACCGTTGATCTAATGACATATTACCTCTTAGGAGGTAATAGTTTTGATGTTTATTTGATATATTTTAGATCACAAAATAAAGGATTAGATCTAAGTTGCATCATGATTAGTTGAGATCTCAAATTTCTATTTTTTCCATGTGATGTACCGGCCATTAAATTGAGCCAAGAAACATTATTTATCCGCTCCATACACGTGACATACCCAGCAGATTGCATGTAATGTTTTTTTTTGCCATTAGGTGACATTTGCCAATCAGATTTCTATTTTTTTCTGCATGATGTGCCGGCCATTAAATTGAGACAAGAAAAACTTTTTATATATATATCCCTCTATGCACGTCACATACCCATAGAAGATTGCATGCAATTCTTTTGCCATCTCGTCACGGGACATTTGCCAATCATATCTTGTGACATGGATTTGTTAGAAAAAAAAATGACATGGCTTGTCATCTAAATATCTAGTAGATCTTATAATACATATGAGATGGGTCAGTTGTAACATATTTTTTTCCTAACATGACATGGCGAGTTGTAACATGCTTTTCATAACGTGACATATATGAGCTGTAACATTTATTTCGTAATTTTTGAATTCATTATCCTAGGAATGATTCATACAACAAATAATTCTCATGTGAGTCAAAATATCTTGCAATTAGATCTATTAGCTAGTCAAAATATTTTGCAATTAGCCAAAATGTGGATGCGTACATTAATAATGCCTAACTGATAGATGCTTACATGCACACGTGTAGGATCCTGACATGTGCAACGTTTTATTTTTGAAATATGACATGAATACATACCAGACGTAACATGCATATGGGAGGGATTATATTAAGACGTGATCAATGTGCCATGGAAATTTTCCTAACCTTCTATACACGTGATATCTTTGAAAAAATATATATGTAACCCTAACCTGCTATAATTTCCGTAACATGATCTAACGTGACATGTGTAAACTTGCAAAAAAAAAATAAAATCTCGGCTAAATTTCCATATGAACGTTGGCTTGTCCCATGCACGATCGAGGCGAGTAACTAATTTTTCTACTCATACTACGCAGCTCTCAACATGTAACAATCTAGCAATCCCATGCACGATTTTATCATGCATGTATACATGCACACATGCATGCAGGTTCGTGCTAAATCCACGGACAAGGATGGTGTTAATTAGAATATCCGGTTTGTTTCTATTTTTTCGTTAGTTAATTAATTTTATCTCTCCTAATAATCAACGTTTCGGATTTATTTAAACTCTTACCTCCTATGAGGTAATTGGTGTACCGTAGCAAAGGCCGTCAGATAATTAGATGCGAGGAGTCCAGACTTGCACCTTCTGCTAGCTGCCCGTACAGAACTAGACTTCTATGTATGATTTCAAGCAATTAAGAGCTTTGGAGAACTTTACTTCTATTGGTCACCTAGACGTGTTTGAAAACACAGACCTGGAGAGGATCAGTAATCTACCAAGACTGCAGAAGCTCGTCATCGTTGAGTGCCCAAAGCTTAAGGTATTGGAGGGCATGCCTGCGCTGCAAAGACTCAATCTAATTGATCATGACATGGAAATAGTCCCCAGATATCTGCAGGATATAAAGCCAAGGCACTTGCAGCTGGATTGCAGCTTACGGTTGCTCACTTCCATAGCAGCTGGGAAACCTGGTCCTGAGTGGGACAAGTTCAGCCATATCCAACAAGTCAAGGCATATGCAAATGATGCAGGCATTACGAGGAAATGGTACGTGCTGTACACAAGAGATCCTTTCCGCTTTGAGACAAATATCAGCTGCTCTGCCATTGCCAAGGGTAAATTAACACTGCAGTTGCTTCATCAAACTCTGTTTTGCTTGGTCTGCTTTCTTAGCTTGGCTATGCAATGTTTCATCTGCAGCATCGGCGGTACACATCGAGCTCAAGTTTTATGCTTGCGGCGCAACATGCCCCATTGAAGAGGAGTGGCCTATTGGACGAAATGCGTCTGCTGGCAAACGTCAGCCCCTTTGCCTCCGCTTCAGGTAAATTTGCCTACACGTCAGAACATCCCGTGCTGTTCCATCAATTCCAAAAGTGTGCATTCCAAAAGTTCCATTAATTTACCTTAAATGTGTTAACATTAAACGTTTAAGGTCGATACGTGTAGGTGCAATGCTTATCGCTATTTAATTCTCTGGTTGCGTCGAGAGTGCCCGCACTGCAATGAGGCAGACCGCATCGCCCCCTCATCAGACCAATGGACCGACGAAGCAGGGTATGCAGCATACACCGCGTACAAGACCAGATATGGGAGGCTGCAGAGACAAAAGCAAACATCATCGAGAAATATAGTTTGAATAGAATATCTGCTGCCCCAGCAGTTGATGCACTTCCACGCCAGGAACAGAGAGGATTGTACGAGTCCAGCCTTCAGCCTTTCTCACCAACTGCCTGCACAAGAACAAACCAGGACTTGCTCTGTTTTTATTCTGTCTGTGTTTTGCTCTGCTTTCTTTCATTGGACCTGCCTGCAGGTGTAATGTCCATCTCTGCTGTTTATTGGCTACATCAGTGCCTAGATCGATTCGCTGTATGCACAGAAAAACTAAAAGAATTCCTTTTGTTTGCCTTCTACTGCTGTACGCGTGGCTTCCTTTTTCTTTGTATTGTGTATGCTGCACTGGAAATATTCATATGATGGATACTTCTGGCAAGGTCACTCTGATCAATAAGACATGTTTTTCGCACCAAGCGGTTGCCGTGGAGATTGAACCCTGCTGTTAGCTACCGCTCTTGCAGTTGCGCCTGTGCAGGCTATCCACATGCTGATGTTATGCAATTCAGACTTAACCATACTATACTACTGTGCAGCGCAAACGCAGACAACATGAATCCAGCACCGAGTTTCCTTTTTGCAGCAGGGATTTCTTTGCTTAGGACCGCGGTCATTTAATCCATATGTCCTAATTCGCAGAGACAATTAGACATTGATCAGTCATCCCATTAAGTTTTTATTTCTTTTGCGAAATTGGTGAATTTGTGTGTGGCTATGCAGGTTAGGCATTCGGGTGATGTGCATTACTAGCTACCAGTTTATCAAACTTTGCTGCTCATCGATTTCACGCCACAGGATAGATAAAAAGTAAATAGCCTACTATTATATTAGCAGGCAAGTCAACGGATAGATGGTCAAATGGTCTCAACCCAATGGGAACGCACGAAGGCACAACATGAAAAAACACAACAGTAGCCCAATCAAGCCTACTATGAATTAAGGCTTGTGCCAATCTGACCCAATGTGTCGTTCCGTTTAGCCAGGACCCGACACACAATGCCGGCCGGACACGACACGACTAATGGGCTGGCACTATTCAGCCCGTTTAACTTTTCTCTTTCTCTCTTCCCCATCCCCTTCTTCCAGTCCCCCACCCCCCTCTCTCCCTTGTCTTTTCTCTCCCTTCCCCTGGCTCCCCTGCCCCCCCACCCCCCGGGCGGCCCTTCCCTTACCCCAGCTAATGGAGGCCGTGCAGCTGGCGGGGGCACGGTGGAGGCGGACAGCCAGCCTAGTGGTGAAGCAGGCATGAGGTCGGGGTGCGCGGGGCAAGCACCGACAGCAGGCGGCGTGCGGGGCGGGGGGGGGGGGGGGAGGGAGGCAGTAGCAGGCGCGCGGGGTGGAGGCCAGCATTCAGCATGCGGGGGTGGCGGTGATAGCGCGGCGGAGGACGGTGAGCGGGATACGTGGCAGAGGCCGACGACCGGCATGGGAGCATGCAAGGATGGACGACGTTGGAGCAGCAGAGCCCAATGGGTGGCAGGCGAGCAGGCGGAGATAACTGGCCGGTGCATGCTCCCCCTCCAGTGCTTCTTGTCGCCACCGCCGCTGAGCGTCAGGCTCGGGTCGGCACGAGCACGCAGGGCCGACCATGCCTATCGTGCCGACATGGCATGACGACGTGCGTAGTGTTGTGCCTGGGCTGTGGAGCGTATACATAGTGCCGGCATGGCATGGCACGACTAAGCCGTCGTGTCACCAGTTGCTGGACAAGGAACTACATGATGGAGGCCTAATAATCAAGTTTGGTTTGGTGCATAAACATCTAGTGCCTCTTTACATTTATCTATATTTAGAGTAGCAAACATTTCAGTGGTAAGTGGCAATATGAACTTCTCGTTGGGCGGTGCAGTACTGCAGTGTGTACGTATATTCCACCTGCAGTTTCATTAGTGTGCGTGCAGTGCATATATATAATAGATAAATAGAGGCAGAACTCGACAACAACACTGCAGGGACAAATAGAGACAAACAGTGGTGCAATCGGTGACGACTTTACTTATTATCCAAAGGTACAGTACAACTCGATGAGCTGAGCAAACTTTGAAGGTATAATAGGTAACATCATAATGAAAGGCCTTATTGGTAGAAAAGAAACAAGAACGCAAAGAAGCAGAATGAAAATGACATGGCACACTATATATCTTGGACATACGTACGTACTCCGGTTTTGTATTTGACATTAAGAGGATGTTGTTTAGTTCAAAAATGAACTAAGCAAGATGTCCTAACATCAAACGTACAAAAACGGAGGTCGTAATATATGACAAACAATTATTGGCCTTTCAGTAGCAAACACAAGAACAGTTTGACCTTCACTTCTGAGTGAAATCCCCTCGATCGCGTGCGCACACTTGCTTATAAGACATCCACGGTATTTTCATCACCTGCAAATTAGTGAAAGCCATGCGTGTTTCATATCAACAGACTTCTGTATCGAATTCAAAGTAAGGAAAAGGACAGTGAAAAAGCGTGAAGTGATTTTTACCAGCAGGCACCGACCACCGGCCAAAGCAGTTGTCATGGTCAACCTGAAGGATGCAACCTGAGCCGCTTGCACAAAAGCCAATCTCGAATCCCTTTTTAACGCAGTCATTGAAGAACTTTTTCCCTTGGGTAGTTTCGCAACACCAGGGGTGTTCAGCTCCCACCTGGTGGGTCTGTTCAAGAACTAGACCCAGGACGAGCACAATGATAACGAAACTCTTAAGCCCTTTGCCTTCCATGTATGGAAATTTTTTCAAGGACCAGATAGAAGCTTTGATGAGGAGCTATTGGACTATGAGTGGGTGAAGAAGCTTGAGGAGCTCAGTAGCGTGGCACCTTTTTATAGGGGTGGGGATGCATACCAGTCGTCCATCTGGCATGCATAACAAACACGTTGTGATGGAGTTCACGATCACCAGCTTAATAACGTATTTATGTATATTGCTTTCATGAATATATTCATCATGATATCCTGAATCCTGATAGGGAAATAAAATAGAATGGCATTATATATTCGTAATTAACGTGGAAGGAGAAATAAACTAGGAAATAGCATGGCAGACCAGCCACTGCTGATCACTGCTCTACTGGACGATGGCATACAATTGCGTACGTAGTCAGGTAATTGGCATCGTAATGGGCATGTTTCAATGATCACAAACTTAATCATTGGATTGACTTTCCTCGCTGACATGTGTGTCCCATGGCAGCATATATATATAACCATAATTTAAAAAAAACAAATCAACTATATAGAGCACGTTGAAAAGGCTACAGTTTTGATACAAAGCTTTTCTCTATCCAAGACTGTATAGAAATGTTTAAGTTTTGAAAACAAGCTCTGCTTTAAAATGCGAATGCGAGAATTCAAAGTATGAATTTTAGCTAAACCTGTCTCCATCGCATCCATTTCTGGCTATGTAAATTTTCAGGGACGCGGCCGGGGGCTGGGAGACCCCATCACTGTCAAGCAGCTACCAAAGTCCATGTCAGGCCACTAGAACCTATATATGGGCGACTGACAACGTAAATGCGGTTCCCGATGGATTACTATCGCGTTCAATTCGCGTGCTGATTTGGTCTGGAGAACCAGTAGACGTAGCTGTATCTGGAATAGTGTACTTGATTTGCGTTCTTCACCTTTAGCATCTATCATTGCTCCTGAGAATTTACAACAAAAATGATGGGGTTACATACATAATTGTTATGTTGTGATCCAAATTCATTGCATAAGAAAAGACCGACTTCCGACGGAGCGAAGCGGAGGCCCGTCGTCGAAGGCTTGGGCCGGAGCGAAGCGGAGGCAGAAGTCGCCCATTGTGGAAGGCCCGCGCCAGGGACGCGGGGGGGGGGGGGGGGGGGCGGAGCCCCACTGCGGTACGGTTCATAAACCCTTTAGGGTTTGCTCCTCGCATTATTATTCCTCTTATAAGCCACCGCTAGGCAATGTAAAACACACATCCTATATAGTGAAGATTTGCTGGCTAGCGCCCGTGGTTTTTCCCCTTCCGCATTAGAGAGGTTTTTCCACGTTAAATCCTCGTGTCTCTTGTGGTTGATTTCGTTGTGCTTCGTCGGTTCTTCGCCGTCGCGTCTAACAATAATAAGGCATTCTCCAACAATGACATATCAGCTAGTAAGGATCCAACTCATCGTTTTGTTTAAGCAAGGAGAGAGTGTGTACCGTCTCTTCTTAAAGAATTAGCTCATAGAGACAAAGTTGGGCGCTCAGCTCCACACTTTTATCTTTTTTATCTTTTCTTTGCCCTAATTTTTTCCAACCCTATGTGCTGTTCGTCTCTCGTCTCCATGGCGTGAGGGGGCGTCCTAGCTGGCCTGCCGAGTCTAGGGCAACCCAAGGTGCGCTTGCCCTGACGGGGTCCCTCCCGGGCGAGCATTCGTTGGATCTTCGTCGGGATTTCCGGTGAAACCAGTCTGACCGGCATACAAAACCGGTCTGACCGGATACCGTGGAGGTGCAGCAAGGAGCCCTCGACGAGGTGCACGTGACGTGCTCGTGTGGCGGCGCGTTTTAGCGTCAACACACTTTTTGGCGACTCCGTTGGGGAACGAGAATCAGGCTCTCATGGCCGATTTGTCAAACCCTTGCAATCCAACATCATATGAAGAATTACTTGAAGAGTATCAGCGAGAATACGACAGAGCAGTCGAAGGCCTACTTTTGTCTTGTTTTCGTATAACAAAGTAAGATGTCGTTAAGATAAAGGAGTTGCAGCCACCATCCACCATCGATGTATTAATGGAGATGCAATCTTCGGGTACTTTATCTAATGTGCTATCTGATTTTATCAAGTATTTAATTGATAAAGAAGATAGTTCAGTTGCAACTTCTGTTATTCAAAAATCGGCTATTGAAAAGCCGACTAATAATTCTTGCAATGATTTGCCAACTTGTGATGTAGTTGGTCAATATACAATTCGGCCGTCTCAAGTCGAATTTGTCGAACCAAAATCCCCAAGCAAGAGCACAACTAAATCTAGTAGTATAACACTCAGGGGGTAACAAAACAAAGGCAAAGGTGCCGGTTGCACCGCAACCGGTCTAACCGCTTCTTCTAGGATTTCTGGTGGAAAATTCCAACCTAAGATGGTTAAACCCAAGAAACCCGAGATTGGTGTTTGGAAAACAGTTGAAGCCAAAGGTCGTAAAAAGAATCAAAAGGAAAAGCCGAAGCCTATTCATAGAGAGCTTCTGGCTAAATCCAAAAGGGAAATTAATGTCAATGATGACAGTCAGCTTAAAATTTTCAAGCAACCAAAATTTGCTTCAAAACAGAAATTCCATGAACAGAATTGGGAATGGAGCAATCCTCACATATCAATGCCGTTTCCATCATATGGAGCACCTTTACATGGGCCATGGGAATTTTGTTCTAATATGCATTATTCTTATCCTCCATGGTCTTATAATTCGTATATGCCATTTCCTCCTAGATATTTTTATTCAGATTATATTACATATAAGGAATCGGCAATTAAAAAGTCAGCACCTACCAGCAATGACAGTTTTAATCATAAAAATTGGTCTGTGCAGAAAAAGGACACATAAGGTGACTAAACAAGTCTATCGTGTCAAAAAAGATGGACGAGTAAACAAAAATTCAGATTTGACACAAGATAAAGAAAAGCCGACTGTTGAAAAAACATCGGCTAGTTCTGTTGCTCAGATTATCCCCAATGGAGACCATGCTTCAAATGATATAGCTGAACAACGATCAAGTTCGGATGGGGGGCAAGAGCAAAAGAGGAGCTCTAGGTCTGCAAAGACCGGTCTGACCGGTCATGAAATCGATTTGACCGGTCCATCTGGGAATTTTGGGAATGGCCCCAAAACTATGACGAGGAAAAAACCAAGTTTTGAAGAACTACTACGCAAGTATCAAAAGATAGCCGAGGAAAAACAGATTAACTGGCTAGAAGGGAATCAAACAAGAAATTATGCCTCGTCGCGAACAAAGAAAAATCAACAACATTGGCGATCATCTCATTGGTATTCATTGTTTATCCCGTCAATGCATGTGCCATGGACTGCATATTCAGGTATATCTGATTCTAGTCCATGGTCTTATTATGATCCTTGGTTGGTATGTTATGACTTTCAACATCCTGCTCATGCTTTACCAAGGAGTCATGATTTATATGATCGGCCACCATGGCCGTATCAAAATTTCTGTTATTAATATATGCTCAGATGTTTGAAAGCCGAAATAGTTTGATGATCTCAAACCATAAATTGTTGTATTCACTGGTTTTCTTATTTCGGCTATATTAGCATCTATAACAAGTACAGAGAAGAAATATAAGGACGATGTATTTTTCGTCATCGTCCCTGAGCAATTCTGGGCATTGGGAATGTTTCTTGGTATGCAAGCTTTACCAAGAAACAGGGGGCATATGTTGACACTCAAAATTGGCATGACCTAAAGCAAGCAAAGTAAAGGCCAGAATAACCAATTCAATACTAATTTCTATTATTTTGCAAGTTTGGCAAGTATGACCATTGTGCAGGATATGGAGATCGTTTTGGGATATTTTGGACATGATTTCATTAATGAGGCAAAGAAGTATTCAAAACAGCATCAAGATGAGGTCAAATCATGAGTTTGAGTGTACCAAGATGAAGCCCTCGTCGAGACGATCGAAACGAATATATGGATCGCCTAATTTGGAGCCCAGACATAGGAGATATGGCACTTGAAAGTTTCCCTGTCTGGGTAAATCCGGTCTGACCGGATTTGGTCGCCGGTCTGACCGGTTTTAGCTGCTGTGCACCCTGATAAATCCGGTCTGACCAGATTTGGTGACCGGTCTGACTGGTTTTGGGCAGATTAGTCCGACTTAGAGTTGTAAGTTGATTCTAGGTCGGTTTTTAACATGTTTTCTATCTCCCACGGGTACAGACCTCCCCACCCTATAAATATAAATGGTTATGGCCGATTGAGAGGCGTCCAATCGAATCTATCAAACAATTTTATCTTTTTTATCTTTTCTTTACCATAATATTTTCCAACCCTATGTGCTGTTCGTCTCTCGTCTCCATGGCATGAGGGGGCATCCTAGCTGGCCTGTCTAGTCTAGGGCAACCCAAGGTGCGCTTGCCCTGACGGGGTCCCTCCCGGGCGAGCGTTCGTTGGATCTTCATCGGGCTTTCCGGTGAAACCGGTCTGATCGGCATACAAAACCGGTCTGACCAGATCCCATGGAGGCGCTGCAAGGAGCCTTCGATGAGGTGCACGTGACGTGCTCGTTTGGCGGCGCGTTTTAGCGTCAACACACTTTTTGGCGACTCCACTGGGTAACGAGAATCAAGCTATCATGGCCGATTTGTCAAACCCTAGCAATCCAACATCATATGAAGAACTACTTGAAGAGTATCAGCGGGAATACGACAGAGCAGTCGAAGGCCTACTTTTGTCTTGTTTTCGTATAACAGAGCAAGGAGTCATTAAGATAAAGGAGTTACAGCCACCATCCACCATCGATGTATTAATGGAGATGCAATCTTCAGGTACTTTATCTAATGTGCTATCTGATTTTGTCAAGTATTTAATTGATAAAGAAGATAGTTCAGTTGCAACTTCTGTTATTCAAAAATCGGCTATTGAAAAGCTGACTAATAATCCTTGCAATGATTTGCCAACTTGTGATGTTGTTGGTCAATATACAATTCGGCCGTCTCAAGTCGAATTTGTTGAACCAAAATCCCCTAGCAAGAGCACAACTAAATCTAGTAGTATAACACTCGGGGGGCAACAAAACAAAGGCAAAGGTGCCGGCTGCACCGCAATCGATCTGACTGGTTCTCCAACCGGTCTAACCGCTTCTTCTAGGGTTTCTGGTGGAAAATTCCAACCTAAGATGGTTAAACCCAAGAAACCCGAGATTGGTGTTTGGAAAACAGTTGAAGCCAAAGGTCGTAAAAAGAATCAAAAGGAAAAGCCAAAGCCTATTCATAGAGAGCTTCCGGCTAAATCCAAAAGGGAAATTAATGTCAATGATTCTAGTCGGCTTAAAAATTTCAAGCAACCAAAATTTGCTTCAAAACATAAAATCCATGAACAGAATCGGCAATAGAGCAATCTTCACATATCAATGCTGTTTCCATCATATGGAGCACCTTTACATGTGCCATGGGAATTTTGTTCTAATATGCATTATTCTTATCCTCCATGGTCTTATAATTCGTATATGCCATTTCCCCCTAGATATTTTTGTTCAGATTATATTACATATAAGGAATCGGCAATTAAAAAGTCACCACCTACCAGCAATGACCGTTTTAATCATAAAAATTGGTCTGTGCAGAAAAGGACACATAAGGTGACTTTCTGATTCCTTATATGTAATATAATCGATTTGACCGGAGCTCTAGGTCTGCAAAGACCGGTCTGACCAGTCATGAAATCGATTTGACCGAGGAAAATTTTGGAATTTTGGGAATTTGAGGAATTTTGGGAATTTCCGGTCCATCTGGGAATTTTGGGAAGGACCCCAAAACTATGATGAGGAAAAAAACAAGTTTTGAAGAACTACTACGCAAGTATCAAAAGATAGCCGAGGAAAAACATATTAACTGGCTAGAAGGGAATCAAAGAAGAAATTATGCCACATCGCGAACAAAGAAAAATCAACAACATTGGCGATCATCTCATTGGTATTCATTGTTTATCCCGTCAATGCATGTGCCATGGACTGCATATTCAGGTATATCTGATTCTAGTCCATGGTCTTATTATGATCCTTGGTTGGTATGTTATGACTATCAACATCCTGCTCATGCTTTACCAAGGAGTCATGATTTATATGATCGGCCACCATGGCCGTATCAAAATTTCTGTTATTAATATATGCTCAGATGTTTGAAAGCCGAAATAGTTCGATGATCTCAAACCATAAATTGTTGTATTCACTGGTTTTCTTATTTCGGCTATATTAGCATCTATAACAAGTACAGAGAAGAAATATAAGGACGATGTATTTTTCGTCATCGTCCCTGAGCAATTTCGGGCATTGGGAATGTTTCTTGGTACGCAAGCTTTACCAAGAAACAGGGGGGCATATGTTGACACTCAAAATTGGTATGACCTAAAGCAAGCAAAGTAAAGGCCAGAATAACCAATTCGATACTAATTTCTATTATTTTGCAAGTTTGTTATGTATGACCATTGTGCAGGATATGGAGATCGTTTTGGGATATTTTGGACATGATTTCATTAATGAGGCAAAGAAGTATTCAAAACAGCATCAAGATGAGGTCAAATCATGAGTTTGAGTGCACCAAGATGAAGCCCTCGTCGAGCGATCGAAACGAATATATGGATTGCCTAATTTCGAGCCCAGACATAGGAGATATGGCACTTGGAAGTTTCTCTGTCTGATTAAATCTGGTCTGACCGGATTTGATCACCGGTCTGACCGATTTTAGCTACTGTGCACCCTGATAAATCCGGTCTGACCAGATTTGGTGACCGGTCTGACTGGTTTTGGGCAGATTAGTCTGACTTAGAGTTGTAAGTTGATTCTAGGTCGGTTTTTAACATGTTTTCTATCTCCCACGGGTACAGACCTCCCCACCCTATAAATATAAAGGGTTATTGCCGATTGAGAGGCATCCAATCGAATCTATCAAATACTTTTATCTTTTATATCTTTTCTTTACCCTTATCTTTTCCAACCCTATGTGCTGTTCGTCTCTCGTCTCCATGGCATGAGGGGGCGTCCTAGCTGGCCTGCCTAGTCTAGAGTAACCCAAGGTGCGCTTGCCCTGACGGGGTCCCTCCCGGGCGAGCGTTCGTTGGATCTTCGTCGGGCTTTCCGACGAAACCGGTCAAACCGGCATACAAAACCAGTCTGACCGGATCTCGTGGAAGCGCTGCAAGGAGCCCTCGACGATGTACATGTGACGTGCTCGTGTGGCAGCGCGTTTTAGAACACTCACCTCATGCTACGCGGGCAGGACCGGCCGGACTCGATCCATCACGTTCGCCGTCATGCGCGTGCGAATCCGTGTGGTCGTGGTTTCACTAGACGTGTGTGCGCCGGCGGTCCTGGTTTCGTACGTGTGCGAAAGTGAAAGGCAATTAAGGCTGCAAGTCCGCCAATGCAAGTGGGTTCTATATATTCCATTCCATTGGCGGCCGATGTCTTTCTTCGAGGAAGTGGTGGGGGATTATTCAATCATTCGATATAGAAATGATGAAAGAATTTTTGAGCGTGAAAAGAAAAAATCCATTATTCTACATCTTAGGTGTAGCATTTATTCTACATATAGTAGTCAAATTACTAAAGGTAATGACCAGAAATTACTGAACCAAGTTGCTGAATTACTTAACTGTATGACGTTTAGTAACCACACGTGATAATTATTACTGAAATTTATTCAGTAATTATTAGTTGGGTATAGTTATTCCTAGGACGCAGAATATTATTGCCGTATATAAAATTATTACTGGACTCACGATGGTCAAGTCTGACTGGACTCCCGGTGGTCAAGTCTGAAGTCTCCCTTTCCTCCAGACATGCGTGTCCAATTTGGTCTTCCGTTCTTATATATAATATATAGAGCCAGATTGCCGTTGCCTTCTCGCCTCGATTTAATTTGTACAACGCGTCGCAAACCGTCTGCATTCGCTGGGAAAACAGGCCGAAGCCGTCGTCTGGGGAGACGACAGTAGGGGAGCATTGCGGGAAAAACCGGATTTATTGTGCCTCGCTAATCATAATTAACAGGGTAAAGACAATGCATGAGTAGTAGTAGTAGGAGTAGTTTGCATCGGTGTGTTGTAGTATTAGCATCAGCAGCAGCTAGCCAGATAATGTTGCATATATGAGCTGTGTGCGTGTCTTGCTGCATGCTCTATACCAATGATGCCAGCAGCGCGGCCCCCAGCGGCGGCGGCGCTGATGCTGATGCAAGGTTTTCTTTACCGGTAACAAAAAGAAACCGGAGGTCACCGATAAACACGTTTATCGGATTTATCGGAAAATTCTCGGATTCCACGTTTTGTTTTCGGATGAAATTTCAAAAAAATACCTCATTTTGTACGGAGAATAATATAGATTATTTTCAAACAATCTAAAAGCGAAAAAAATATAACAATGCATAGAAATGAGAAATATGGCTATCACGAAGCAATAGATAGTCTGTTCAACATGGAGTTTCAAATATTGCACATGAAGATGCTCAATCCCAAATATTACAGTCTCCATCCATAGTTCCAATTTCAAGTACTAACAATTACTACATAGAATAGTCCATGGTCCTAAATATTAGAAGCACACGAAAAGACAAGCTCAAACCCAGGCAAATAGCAATTCATTTTGCATGAACCCTCGAATCTGACTTTCAGGCTTCAGTACAAGGTCTTGACAGAACGTTTCTTCATCCTTTTCGAGCTCGGACGGAGAGGGATTCCCTTATCCTTACCAGCTGATAAGAGAATACAAATTAATCAATAGTGGACCAAAATTTTCCATTGCAAGTTGATCAATAGTGGACCAAGATTTTCCATAGCAAGTTGTTCAAGTACTAGTACAAGGAACATTACCTCCTTCCTGAGTTGTCGAGCCTCCCTCTCCAAGTTCATTTGCATCACTGGAAGCATGAACAACATCACCATCACCTTTAAAAAGATTAATATTTCAGCAAAGCTACAGTATATAATATGCAGAATCCCATCAAAAATTAAACTTACCATTGCCTTCACTGTCATCAGAACTACTCTCCCCAGACTCAGCATAAACAGGGCTACCTTGCTGATCCGATTCTGATTCATAATCAGAGAAAATATCTTCAAATTCTTCCTTCCTTTTCTTACCCCGTTTCCCACCAATCTTCTTTTTAAATGCAGCCACCTCTTCATCACTCATCCCTAACTCATCTATAACAAGTCTGCTAGGATTAGGGGATTCGGGCCTCTGGTCATCACGTTCATCTAGAGTCGGCGCGGACTCACTCCTAGAGGTGCACAACCAATCCATGATCGGGTTCCTTTCATCATACATAGTCACATCTATTAGGATGCTACATGGATCAGAATCTCTTTCATGCTCCTTGTTGGTTTGCATTTCTTGAAGGTTTTGCATGTCAGTTACGAAATGTTGGATACGCAATTTCAAATTATAATGTACAAAAACCAACTTGTGAAGCTTATCGTAACTTAACCGGTTCCTCAATTTGGTGTGCACCAAGGCAAATGTGCTCCAATTTCGCTCACACCCACTAGAGGACATGCATTGTGAGACAATACGTCTTGCAACCTCTTGTAGTTCACTACAGTCTCCACCATATTGATCCCACCAATCAGCTAGGAAAATGATGGTAAATGAAATAAGAATTCAAACATAAGAAAGCAACAAAATAATGCACATTAAAAAAATTAAACATGCAATTACCTGCACTACACCGGCCATTAAGAGCCTATTTTCGAGCCTCCGCTCCTCCAAATAACCCTCCCTGTTTTGAGAAGAAAGTAAATTGATCGATTGCAGCAGAAGCCTTTGAAGATGAGCCTGCAAGCTTCTTGATGGCCAATGTGACAGCATGTCTGGACTTTGGTTTCCTTGCAAGCTTGGAAGTGTACAGTGCTTTAGGATCAAGTGCGGCAGCTAACAAAAAATAAAATGAAATCAGCAATCTTAATAATTAGTGATGCATGAAACAACAACATGAATTGAACAATTTATCAATTAAGCCCTCACCTGCAAGCATAAGTGTATCATTGACAAGATAATCAAGTCTTCCTTGGACTTTTTCCAACACCCTATTCTGTAGATTTTTTTGGATGGTATTATCACTTAAATTGCCACGTATTTCTGCCATAGATTCCCTCATTTTTGGAATGAATGCAGATATAGAATAGAACTTCTGTTGCTGATCAGCTAAACGAAGTACAGAATAGATTGGGGAGACAGCTTTTAACACCACTTCCATTTGACTCCACCATTTTTTCCTGGTCAAACAATCATATGTGAAATCATGGTCAGCCTTACCAGCCCACACACATTTCTCCCAGTCATCAGATACCATCCATTGCTTGAACTTATCTTGTCTATCCCAAAAACTCTGGAGAAAAATGAAAACAGTGCCAAATCTAGTGGCATTCCACCGAATCAGCTCCCTCCCTATCTTTTCTCTCATCATAGCATGCAGCCTACAAATAAAAAACATGACAACAAGAACATCATTGAATTTTCATAAACACAACAAGAACATCATTGAATTCATCTGCCATTATATTCTTAATATGCGTTGGCACATTTTTACACTCCACTACATTCCCAGTTATTCCACCAAGATGCTCCCTTAGACGAGATACACCACCACCCTTTTTTGTTTTAAAACAATAGTAGCACAAAAATCCAGCCCCATTAGGTTTGGGGTAAGGCTCGCCATGGCTCCATGTGACCTCAATTGGTCCATTTAACTTCACCACTCTCCCTGCAGGAACACATACAAACTTAACTTTGTCTACTGCAGGAACACTTTGGCAAGTAGTACAAGACATCTAAACTCTAAAATTAATGTCAACTTTGGCAACACTTGCAGGAACACTTTGGCAACACTTGCAGGAACTCTAAAATTTCTAGTCCCTGCAGGAACACTTGCCAATCTAAACTCTAAAAATCTAAATCTCACAATACTACTAAGGGAGCTACTCAAATCAGCACTTCAAAACAAGATAAATAACCAACATTTCACAATGACAGTCTAATAAGCAACTAGTTTGTCGATTTACCATCTTTTGCAGTCACCTCCATTCCACCGTTACTGTCCGTTGTTCCCCTAGGAATGGCACCACTGTATGATGCGCCGGCGGCACCACTGGAGGATGCACCAGCGAAATTGCCATCTTCCCTTCCCCCATCCATTGCCATCACCACTCCGAGATGCTGAAATTGAAAAGGCTCAGCTTACCTTGCTACAATCGGCAAGCACTGCTGAAAAGGCTCAGCTTACCTGGGCCGCCGTGAGCGGCGAGGATGCGGGAGACCTTGTCGGCGCCGAAGGTGAAGGAGACGCCGCGGTCGTTGTCGCCCCAGCCGGAGCTGTCGCGGTCGGGGTCGGACCAGAGGAGGTCGCAGAGGAGGCCCTGGTCGGGGACGTCGACGGGGCACTGGATGTCCCTGATCCGGGCGAGGCTGTCGAGGTCCGGCGAGAGGCCCCCGTGCATGCAGAGGATCTTGTCATCGATGACGGCAGCGACGGGGAGGCAGTTGAAGCAGTCGGTGAAGAGCTTCCAGAGGCGGACGCTGAAGCGGCGCTTGCACTCGTCGTAGAAGCCGTAGATGCTGTTGATGGAGGCGCACTCGTGGTTGCCCCGGAGCAGGAAGAAGTTGTCCGGGTACCGGATCTTGTACGCCAGCAGCAGGCAGATGGTCTCGATGCTCTGCTTGCCGCGGTCCACGTAGTCGCCCAGGAACAGGTAGTGGAGCTGGAGCAAGCTGGCCACCTGGAAGCCGCCTCGGCCTGGACGAAGGAGTGGAGCAGGCTGTGGACGGCGACCCACACCGCCACACGGGGCCTCCCCTCGCGTCCCTCTCGGCGACCTCCGCCGGCGAGGGAACTCGAGCGGGCGGCCGGGGCTCGTGCGTTGCGGCGTCCGGGCCGTTGTGCGGCGCGGGAGAGGCAGGAAGGAGGCAGAGGCTCGGCGCGCGGTGCCGACTGGGAGGTGAGGCGGTGTGCGCCGCCGCAGCTACGGCGTCGGCGAGCAGGGGGAACGAGCGGAGCGCAGAGTGCCGCCGCCTCCAGCGCCTGAGCTGAGATTGGGAATTGAATGGATGGGGCGCTAGGGTTTGTGTCACCGGCGGGGTGGACTGGTTTTTGGGCTGGGCCGATTTCAAAACCAACGAAAATTTTGAGCGGTACAGAGAATAACCGGGCCCCACCGAAAAACGTGATTTTCGGTTTTATCGGAATTTTATCGCCGAGAAAAAAAACCTTGTGCTGATGATGGCGTTGCAGCTCTCGGCTGCAGCCGCCGCCGCCGCCATGTCGCCAGGGGTACCCATCGGGCTGCCCAACTGCAGCACCACCTGCGGCGACGTGGTCGTGCCCTACCCCTTCGGCCTCGGGCCCTCCCGCTGCTACTGGCCGGGGCTCAACCTCACCTGCGACACGAGCCGGCACCCGCCTCGGCTTCTCATCGGCGACGACGCCAACCTCCGGGTCACCGAGATCTCCCTTCGGAACCAGACCATGCGCGTCATGGGCAGCCGCGCCGTCGTAAACACAACCGGCGGCCACCTGAGCTCCGACAGCTGGAACCTCCCGTTCGGCCGCGGATTCACCAGGCACGGCTACCGGCTGTCGTACCGCAACGAGCTCGTCGTCGACGGGTGCAACGCCGCGGCGACGCTCCTCGCGGGTTCCGGGGTCGTCGTCGCCGGCTGCGCCAGCTAGTGCACCGGGAGCCGCGGCGACATCGACGACTTCTTCTTCTCGACCACGGCCTGCACGGGCACCTCGGGCTGCTGCCGAGCGCCGCTCACCACCAGCGCGCCCGGGCGGCTAGAAGCCAAGTCGCTCGTCAGCGGCAGCGGCAGGAACCGCACCGTGGAGCCGTTCCTCGTGTACGTTGCGGAGGCGGGGTGGATCGACCACGGCCACCACGCCATGATGGGCACCGACGGGGTCGATGAGGCTCCCATCCTCCTCGCGTGGAGCGTCGCGCGGGGGCTGCCACCGCAACCGCAACGCTGCGACGACGACACACGTCGCCGGCTCTGCAAGAGCCAGAACAGCCGTTGCTTGGCTGACCTAGGAGGAGCAGGCTTTATGTGCCAATGCCAGGATGGTTACGACGGCAACCCTTACCTCCCGGGTGGATGCCAAGGTACGTTAAGTTCCGTTCGTCCAATTAGCATACACTAGTCAATCAACTCGTACTCCCGCATGGACTAATTAGAATTAATATAACAATAAAGTCAATAATTACAATTATCTATCTCATACCCTTTTTCTCATCTATGCTATAAAAGTTGAAACAATTGAAACTCTTTTTCACCAAGATTAGACCCACCATACCCCTCACAGAGGCCCCATTTGTCTGATCAAAAGGTTTGACGAAAGGGAGGGAGAGATTGATTTCGTCAATATTTTCCACCAAAATCCTATTACTTTTTACACCAGCAATTTCCTATACCCACCTCTTGTACCCACGTATTACTTTCCTTTAGCACACACATACTTTTCTTTGCATATCCATTGACCCATAATTCAGGTCATTTTTTCTTTTAGAAGGATAATAATTGACATCATTGTATATGGAAGGAAAAGAAAGTCATGCATTAACGTATTACTATCCTTTAGTATACACATACTTTCCTTTGCACACACGATACGTCATTTTTTTCTTTTGGAAGGATAATAATTGACATCATTATTTATGGAAGGAAAAGAAAGATGTGTATTATTGATGATTTTGGAAGGATATTAATTGAGATCATTGTTTTATGGAAGGAAAATAAAGATGTGTATTATTTTTGGAAAGAAAATAAATAAAATCATTGCTTGATGGAAGAGAAATTAAAAACGTGCCTGTGGCACGTACATCTTCCCTAGTATATTAAATATTCTAACATATACTCTAATATATATATTTATTATTATCTAGTTACAGTAGATGTTATTTTGCATCACACTTCTATATGTATTTGATATATATTTAGTCGAACTATTTGTTTGTAAATTGGTATTCTTGTCTCTTCCGTAATACATGAATACATGGTGACATATATCATTGGTAGTATTTTTATATAAATAATATATTAATAATGATAGAAACATTAATTGAGAATTTTATATTGGTGCACCTTAATATTTTATTATAATTACATAATTTAGATTCATATTTAGGAGTAATTTAACTTGTAATAATAATGTTTAATTTATATATAAATTTAAGGGAGTATTTATATTATTTTTATAATGACATAGGTGGGTAATTTATGCAAAGATCAGAGAGTTACTTAAATTTCGTGTTACCATCCGGTACTAAAACACCTCCAGGGCTGATAGGTTCCACTACTACATAAACTATTTTTAGGGGCGGGTACGAAACCCGCCTCTAGTTTTCACTGCTAAAAATACTATTTTTAGGGGCTTCAATCCTATAAATCAATTTTTAGGAGTGGGTCATGGCGTGACCCGACTCTAGAAATCGATTTTAGATGCGGGTCATGCCATGGCCCGCCCCTTACAAATCCATGTCCAGCTGCTAAAAATTAAAAAAAAATCGAAAACATTAAAATAAAATATATATATATTTTAGGCAACCAGCCACCACCACAAGACCTGTAATGTCGAGGTACAATTTTTTTGAAAAATTATGCACACTTACATCAACTGGGATTCAATCCGCCTACCTCAGAGGCGGGTATCTCAAAATGGATTAACATAGGCGGTCAAACTTAAGACGACCGGCTCTGTTAATACTCCTATTTTCAGAGGCGGGTATGTTATAAAGGTCGGCCTCAGTTAATAGACCGGCCCAACAGAAGCCCAAATAAACCAAGTTGCTGAGAGGAGTACATAAACCCTAACCCTCCTCTCCCGCACTCTCTCTCCCACACTTCTCCCTAACACACTCCACTCTCACCCTCCCTCCCTCCCGCCCTCCCGCGGCTGTGCACAGCGGGCGCGATGCTGGACCTGGCTAGCGGCAGCACGTGCGGCCCTGGCGGCACGGATCCTACCGCGGTGACTCGAGGCGCGGCTCAAATGGCGGCTCCGGTGGCCGCGGTCACGGGCGGGCAGGGGCTGCCACGGTGGGCGTCGGCGGCGACCACGACGATGCAAATGGGCTCGCCGGGCCTATGATGGGCTCGGCGGGGTCTACCCTTTTTTTGTTTTTTTTGATCCATTAATAGAGGCGGGCATGCAACTGCCTCTGAAAATGGCTCATTTTAGAGACGTTTGCTCAGAGACATTTTCTCTTGCTCTCCTCTGAGAATGTTTTTTAACCACCTCTGAAAAGATTATTGTAGTAGTGCGCCTTTCTTACCACCACACCACACAGACACTCATGACTCCGTGGGGTATGATATTATTTTATATTAACTTTGAAGTTGATTATTAGGGGCATCACCCCGCCCCTAATAATCATTTTGGGGGCGGGTGACGCCACCACCCGCCCTTAAAAATATTTTTCTATTTTATTCTGGAAAGTACTGTGTAAAGAACTACCAGCGGACCGTCCGCTGTACATGGGTGGACCGTCCACTGTTCAAGTCGCTCGGATGTCCAAACGCCTGTGTGGGTGTTCGGATGTCCGAACATCTTGAATGGCAGACGATCCAGTATACATGGGCGGACTGTCTGTTGTTCTAGTTGTTCAGACGTCGAACGTCTAGAAGCGTGGACGATCTGCTATACATTGGCAGATCGTCCGCTATTCAAGTCGTTTGGACGTTTGAATGCATGCACGTAACTTGTCTGTGCAGGCATTTAGATGTCTGAACATCTTGATGGACGGACGGTCCGCCCTTGGTGAGTGGACGGTCCCCTAACAAAAATGGTCATTGGCTATTTTATTTTGGATTAAATGATTTTCCATAATAATTTGGAAAAATATTTGTAGGGGCGGGTGGAGGCCTCACCCGCCCCTACAATTATTTTTTCAATTTATTCTAGAAAATTATTTAATTCATTAAAAATAGGAAAACACTTCAAAAAAATATGAAATTTTTACCAGAAGTATATTGCGACCTGTATAATTTAGGAAAAATACCAAAATCTGATTTGAGTGTCTATATTAGTTCAAAGTGTGGAAACCATAATGAATAGCTCCCATACTAAATTATCTCATACAAGTTAAGGCTAACTTTATATTTTTCACAAATTTAAATATTAGATACAATTAAATATATTTATCATATTTTTCTAAGTTGTGTAGGTCAGAATAGTCTTATTGTACAAATTTCACAATTTTTCAAGATTATTTTCTATTTATTTTAAAATAAATGATTTTTCAAAATAATTTGGAAAAGTATTTGTAGGGGCGGGTGGGGGTTGAACCACCCCTACAAAGTTGATTTGTAGGGGCGTCCTACCCCACCCGCCCCTACAAATGGGCACATTTACAGGGGGCCAGGTGGGTGGGGGGGGGGTGCCGCCCTTACAAATGGATTTTCAGGAACGTTTCAATCGCTACAATGCACCAGCTCCATTTGTAGCAACGAGTGCAAAAGTGGTCTGCTCCTAAAAAATAAGGCGTTGCTACAAATTATTTTTGTAGTAGTGTACTACTAGTAGTTGTTAGCAACTATTTTTATACCGGTACAATGATAAAAGATGGAAAGTCATTTTTCTAGTAGTTCAAGAGGAAAATTCATGAGGAAATTTAGGAGGTTAATTTGGATTATTTTTCTAGTAGTTGATGATGACCATATGTGCCTGATTTTTGTGGTAATTTCTATGCATGACTTACTTTTGTCATTAATGCGCCTCATGGATGCTGCAAAAGGAGCTTCTCCCAATAGTAGTATTTTCTTTGGCATTTAGACTTTGCATTATTGTTGTGTAATTAACATGTGGTAGGTTGTTACTTGTGTGGCTGACTGGTTGCAGATATCGACGAGTGCAAGCTCCCAAGTGAAGACATTGGTTGCTTCGGTGAATGTGTCAACACGGTCGGGTCATACTATTGCCTTTGCCCGCATAGATCTTATGGCAATCCCGACGCCCAAGGTGGTTGTGTCAACATTAGCTCAACAACTACAGGTCAGTCCGTCAGTAGAAATTTCATATATGTTGCACAGATGAAATATTGCTGCAATAGTACAAATTTCATACATGTGTAATGGAGTACACATTTGCAGCAGATGAAGAACTATTGCCTACGGTGGCTCCGGCGCCGATAGGGTTGCCCAACTGCAGCACCACCTGCGGCGACGTGAGCGTGCCGTACCCCTTTGGTATCGGCGCTGCCGCTGGGTGCTCCTGGCCGGGCTTCCACCTTACCTGCAACACAAGCTACAATCCCCCGCGGCTGTTCATCGACAGCAATGCAACCCTTGAGGTCGTCGACATCTTCTTGGCCGACTCGACGCTGCGTGTCATCTATGAAACCACCGTCGTCTCCCTGGGGTCTTCCGATGGTGGCAATGGCCACATGGTGGGCACCTACAACCTCCCCGACATCGGCGGGCCATACATGCTGTCCGACAGCAACGAGTTCATCCTCTACGGGTGCGACGCGCAGGCGACCCTATACGGGGAGTACATAAACGGCAGCAGCAGCACCACCTCCAACGACAGCGTCATCAGCCGCTGCGTCTCCACCTGTAGTTCTGACCAAGTCGCTGTCGCTGCAGAAAACAGTGGTTCCGGGCTGCCGGTCCCAATGCTCACCGACGGCACGAGCAGGTCGTACTGCTCCGGCAACGATGGCTGCTGCCATGCGCCCATCTCAGCCGGCAGCGCACCCAGGGGGCTGGACTTCAAAGGGTTGAACACAAGCCAGAAGAACCCAGTCTGCATGTTTGTCTCCGAGGAGGGGTTGACTGATCAGTGGCAGGCCATCTTCAACATATCTGATCTCGGGATGCGCTTCTATTCTGTAGAGGCATCTCCCCTTGTTCTACGGTGGGTGGTAAAGGAAGGCTTCTCTGTGCCTGCCAGTGCCAGCAACTCGGGGCAGTGCCCTGGGGACGTGGCCAAACGCCTTTGCAGGAGTGAGCACAGCAACTGCAAGCAAGAGTATGGAGGCTTTACATGTTACTGCTACCAAGGCTACCAAGGCAACCCTTACATCGCCAACGGATGCCAAGGTCAGTACTCGTGTCCCATATATTACAAGACAGAAGTTTCTTAGTAATGCTTGTTCAACAATGGGGGAATCAAAAATTTTTATTTGCGTGTTGGCTACAGACATCGACGAGTGCAGAATCACCAAGGTACGCGATTCATGCTTCGGGGACTGCATCAATCTGCCCGGAGATTACGAGTGCCGATGCCCGCGGGGAACTCATGGCAACGCAACGGAGCGCGGCGGTTGCATCGCCGAGTCCCCCACAGGTGACAGCCAGAAGAATCTCTCATCATGACCTCTCGATTATACTTTGTATGCATGTTTTCTGTAGCTTGAAAAAATGATAGTGATAGCACAAGTGTTTCAATTTTCAGGTCTAATAATTGGTTTGTCAGTTGCTAGTGGCCCGGTATTCCTGCTTTTGGTTCTAGGGATAACATTAGTACTCCGTAAGATTGAGCAGCACAGAAAAGAGATGCTGAAGCAAAAATATTTCAAGCAAAATCGTGGGCAGTTGTTGCAACAATTGGTGTCCCAAAACGCAGATATTGCAGAAAGGATGATCATACCGGTGGATGAGCTTGCAAAGGCGACAAACAATTTTGACAAGGCCCGGGAGCTCGGCGGTGGAGGGCATGGTACCGTTTACAAAGGAATCTTATGGGACCTACATGTCGTGGCCATCAAGAAATCAAAGATTACGATCTAGAAAGAAATAGATGAGTTTATAAATGAGGTAGCAATCCTCTCGCAGATCAACCATAAGAATGTGGTCAAACTCTTTGGATGTTGCTTGGAGACTGAGGTACCATTGTTGGTTTATGAGTTTATTTCTAATGGAACACTTTATCATCATCTCCATGCCGAAGGACCAAGGTCTCTATCTTGGAGCAATAGGTTGAGGATAGCAACTGAGATAGCTACTTCTCTTGCATATCTTCACTCATCGGTTTCAATCCCTATAATCCATAGAGACATCAAATCCAGTAACATACTTCTCGACGATACACTAACATCAAAAGTATCAGACTTTGGAGCTTCAAGGTACATTCCAACGGACAAAACTGGTTTGACAACAAGGGTTCAGGGAACAGCAGGATACTTGGATCCTATGTACTTTTACACTGGTCGCCTCACCGAGAAAAGTGATGTCTATAGCTTTGGTGTCATCCTTGTTGAGCTGGTCACTAGAAAAAAACCATTTCCATATTTATCTGACCAAGGTGATGGCCTTGTTGCTGATTTTGTCAACCTTCTTGCTGAGGGAAACCTTCTCGGGATGATTGATCAACAAGTCTTAGAAGAGGGAGGCGAGGAAATCCAAGAAGTTGCCTCACTTGCAGCATACTGTGTAAGCTTAAGAACTGAGGAAAGGCCAACGATGCGGAAGGTGGAACACATACTAGAGGGAATTTGGGGTACCAGGAAGTATAACAAAGATTATACATAGCACAGGAATGCGACAATCAAGTAGAAGAGATATAGTATAAGAAAAAATTATGTCTACGAGATACCCAAGCTAGATAGCACAGCTCTTTGCTTTACTCCTTACAGTAATTAAATTCTTCTATTCCTCAACATCGCTTATGTTTCTTTAGCATGAATCAACTGCACCCTTTCATCAGAAACAAGTACATGTGCTCCCTCTGTATTGTACTTGTCACATTAGTTTTATCCTAAGTCAAATATATTCAACCTTGACCAAGTTTATAGAAAAATATAACAACTATACTACCAAACATGTGCACCATCAAAATGTATCCCGTGGTGAACTCAATGAAACAAGTTTGGTATTGTAAATGTTGTTATATTTGTCTATAAACGTTGTCAAAGTTTAATATTTTTGGATTAGGATAAACCGAATATGATATGTAAAAACAAACAGAGGTAGTACCAGATTAGAGTCGATAGGTTTGCTTTTGTCTTTCTCGTAGTGCAGTGGAATATTTTCCTCCTCAAAAGCATACGGAATTTATGTAATGTGAATCTGTTCAACTGAAAAGCATGTAGAAACATCAGCTGTCCCAGCAGTTGATGCATTTCATCCCCATGAACAAATTAAAGAGGATTGTATGAGTCCAGCCTTCAGCCTTTCTTGCCAACTGCCTGAGCAAAACAGGACATGCTCTGTTTTCAGGACATTGTCTGTTTAATTCGATTTCTTTAGTTTTCTCCCGTTGACTCGATCTATCACCCAAAGGCTGTACGTTTCGTGGTGCTTCATTGGAGCTGCCTGAAGGTGGAGTGTGCGTCCATTCCATCTCTACTATTTCTTACTACATCAGTTCCTCGGTCGATGTTTCGTTGTGTGCAGAGGAAAGGTAAAAGGATTCTTTGCCTTCTGCTGCCGTGTGCTAATGGCTTAGCTTTCTTTATTTTTTTAGTATATTCGTTTGTGACGGATTAATATTACGTGTGCAGTGCAGCCTTTCCTGCACTGGAAGTATTAATATGACGGATCACGGATGCACACTACCGGAAACCGCGAGTTCGCCGTGTGCCTCAATGTTTGCCGTGTGCTTTTCCTCGGGCACACGGTGAACAGAACTTTTGCCGTGCGCCGAGAACTAAACACACGGCGAATAGAAAGCACACGGCGAATCGAGACTTCGCCGTGTGCCCATCAGACAGCCCACGGCGAAATGGGCTCCACATTAACGGCCGTTCGCTGTAGCTCAACGCCGTCAGCATTCACCGTGTGCCCACAGCCCAGCACATGGCAAACCTTCATCATTGCCGTGTGCCGTGGGGCAGCACACGGCGAAGTCATGGCCCCGTTAACCGATCCCAACGGCCGTGGATGTCGTCGCCTTTGCCGTGTGCTGGAGTTAGGCACACGGCAAACGTAAGGGTTTGTTGTGTGCTGCTTCTAGGCACACGGCAAAGAAGAATGTTCGCCGTGTGCTGAGGCTTTTGCACACGGCAAAATAAAAGGAACCGGTCGAATCCTCTAAGCAAGGCCATGAATACAAATATTATGGATAATTGTTTACAAATTATATGAAATCGAAACGTGAACTAAAAATTATGAAAATTGTCATGAACTCATGTCATCGTATATCGAGTCTCTAGTAAAAATTTGGTTGGATTATTCACTTGTTTCACAAACGCTGCTTATAAACTGTTGTTTCTCCGCAAAAGATCCATATACCTTGAAAGGTTTTAGTTACGTGTGTATGTGTAACGATTTGTAAGTAATAATTTGGATTCTAAACTTTTTCTATGAGCAACACACCACATAATAGTAGTTCATGTGCAATCATGATATTTTTCTGAATTTGTTTGCCCTTTTTTGATTTTTTAGTACTATTAGAATTAAAGTGGAAATATTCAAATTGAGATATACATGCATAAAAAAATACAAAATTTTGAAATAAGCACTTCATATGATATGTTTAGTTAATTTAATAATACTTTGCAATGTATATTTCGTTAAATTTAGTGAAACATGTTTGGAAAATAAAATGTGGACAAAATAAATTAGGTTTGCCGTGTGCCATAACCTAGGCACACGGCAAATCTCTGATATTGCGTGTAATTTCTATTTTTGTAAAAGAATCATTTGAAATTGAAAATTAAAAAAATGTTCGCCGTGTGCCCTGTATATGGCACACGGCGAAATAGTGTCTTCGCCGTGTGCCCAGGTCCGGGGCACACGGCGACCTCCTAAGTTCGTCGTGTGTCCTATATCTGGCACACGGTGAAATGTTTGCCGTGTGTCCTGGATCTGGCACACGGCGAACTTTCCAACACTTAGCCGTTAGCTCTGGTCCATCACTCTCTCGCTCTCTCACTCTCTGTCACTCTCTCACGCCGGCCCGCCCCGTCTCGACGCCGCGCCGGACCGGCTCCTGCCCCGCCCCGACGCCGGCCCGCCCCGTCCCGACGCCGCGCCGGACGCCCCGCGCCCCGCCGCCGCCCCTGCGTGCTGGCCCGGCCCCGCCCCGCCGCCGCTGCCCCTGCGGGCCGGCCCGGTCCCGCCGCTGCTGCGTGGCATGCCCGCCGCCGCCGTCCCGCCGCCAGCTCGCCGCCACTGCGCAGCGGTGCGGCCCCGCCCACCCCGCCCCGGTGCCGCCCCGCCACCGCGGCCCTGCTCCGGCCTGGCCTCGCCGGCGCGGCCCCGGCCCGCCCCGGCTCACCCTCCCCGGCACTGCCCCTCCGCCGTGGCCCTGCCCCGGCGCGGCCCAGGCCCGGTGCGCCCCAGCCCGCCCCGCCCCGATGCGACCCCGCCAGCCTCGACTTGCCTTGCCTCGGCGCTGCCCCTCCGGTGCTGCCCTGCCCCGGCGCCGCCCCGCCCTGCCGGCGCCCCGGCTCCGTCGTGGCCCTGCCCCACGGCGTCTTGTAGGAGAAGAAGAAGGTCGCTCGCCGTTAAACTTCTAGGTGAGGACTTGAACAAAAATTTCACATCCTGTATTTTGGTAGTGCTTTTAATTAGTTTGTTGGTAGGTAGTTGTATGTCACTAGTTTAGATAGAAAACTCGATTGCCTAGTAGGTAGTTGTATCTCACTTTGCCGCTCTCGCCACCGCTGGAGAGTATTTTGGATAGAAAATTGTATTGCCTGTGATGATATATGCTATATATATATTGACCTTGAGCTTGAGCATGAGTGTTAGTCGAAGTGTGTTATTTTTGTTCTATGGATATGCTTATCATGGTTGTCATGAAACCATGTGACACATCCATGCCCAAGCAACAACTCGGGTGCGATGATGTTAAGATTGGGCTGGATGTGTCTCATGGTTTAATGGCGGTCATGAATTTATTATAGGTTTCTTATGCTTCAAGTTCAAGGTCAAATGAAAGGGAACATATCTGAGGCATGTTTGTTGGTTGTCGACCACTGTGCAGTTTTATCTTTGCAGAATTTCAAACTGAAATGTTCAATTATTGATACTATGTAGTTGTTTTTTGTTTGTAGGAGAGGTTGTGGCACCGTTCTTGACTCGTCACTTTGCAGGACAGTTAGGTGGGTCGTCACAGACTTTCATTTACTTATCTTGTTTGTGTTTCACGTAACCTAGGCGTCTCCCGTTCGAAAGAGATACGGTTCGAAATATGCAGCTCTTTGCATATATGGAACCGTATGTGTTTCGAATTGTCCCCGTATTTGGGACAGTCCGAGGATGTGTTGATGTGGTTAGTTTTCATGCTCTACTACGATTCGAGATTGAGTATCGGTATCATCTCTCTGTTGTTCTCTAGATACACAATCTCCCTGTTGGGACGTGTATTTGGAGAACAGCGGGGAGGTGCTGCCGAAATTGTCTCGGATAGTAGTAGAGTATGGAAACTAACCACAGCTACACATCTTCGGATGGGATTAGGACCTATCTTCACCTATTAGAGCATGCTAGACATCGTGTAGTTGTTAATGATTTTTAAATCACTTCCTCACATGGTAAAGGATGGATGACCGTGAGTGGATGTACAAGGGCTGGCAGAGCGAGCAAGAGTATGTTGAGTTTGCTCTAAAGGTCAATGACTTCTTGAAAAAGGCATTTGATAGAGGACAGAGTAGAATGCCGTGTCCATGTAGCAAGTGTGAAAATAGAATACATCAATCACAACTCAGTATGGGTAAACACATTATCAGAAATGGGTTTGTGGAAAACTATACCTGGTGGATCTGCCATGGTGAAGTCCATCGTGCGAGAGAAGAGGTCGTCAGACAACGCATTGATGATTATGATGCTGAAGCCGGTTGCGCAGACATGTTAGCAGACTTTCATGAAGCACACTTCCAAGAAGTACCTAGAGAGGAACCGCTAGAGCCTACCGCAAAGCAGTATTACGACATGTTGTCTGCGGCACAGAAACCACTTCACGGGCATACCAATGTTTCTCAATTCGATGCTATTGCACGCGTACTGGCCCTAAAGTCTGAGTGTGGCATTAGTCGGCATGGCTTTGACAAAATGTTGACGGTTTTTGGTAGTCTGCTTCCAGAAGGACACATTCTTCCAAAGAGCATGTACGAGGCACAAAAACTTCTTCGTAGTCTTAAGATGACGTATGAGAAGATACATGCTTGTCCGAAGGGATGCATGTTGTTTAGAAAAGAACATGCAGACGCAAACTACTATACAAAATGTAAATCATCTCGGTGGCTGGAGGTAGACTCTGGTGACGGTCAAAAGAAACAGCTCAAAATCCCCGTGAAAATCATACGGTACCTTCCATTCATACCGAGAATCCAACGTCTGTTCATAACCGAGGAGTCAGCACAACAGATGCGATGGCACAAAAACGGCAAACGCTACCGTCCTGAGAAGATGATACATCCATCCGATGGTGAAGCATGGAAACATTTTGACAGGCGTAACACAATGGAAGCGGGGGAGGCTCGAAATGTACGTGTTGCGTTGGCAACAGATGGATTCAATCCTTACGGAATGACGGCTACCCCGTACAATTGTTGGCCCGTGTTTGTTATCCCCCTCAACCACCCCCCTGGAGTTATATTTCAACGGCAGAACATATTCTTGTCGTTGATAATTCCTGGATATCCAGGGGATAATATGAGTGTGTATATGGTGCCTCTTATTGATGATTTGCTTAATGCTTGGGAGGAAGGTGTATGGACATATGACCGAGCTACAAAGACAAATTTCAAAATGCGAGTGTGGTACATGTACTCACTGCATGACTTGCCAGCATATGTGATATTCTGCGGCTGGTGTGTGCACGGGAAGTTCCCTTGCCCAGTATGCAAGGCAGCTATGAGGTTCATCTGGTTGGCGAAGGGTGGCAAGTATTCTTCGTTCGACAAGCACCGACAATTCCTCCCTATTGACCATCCATTCCGACGTGACATCAAGAACTTTACGAAAGGTGTCATGGTTGATGACCCTCCACCGCAGATGATGTCAGGTGCCGCGGTCCGTGAGTTGTTATAGTCGTTGAGGGTTAAAGAAGGCGGTGGTTTTGTGGGTTATGGCGAAGAACATGCCTGGACTCAGATGTCGGGCCTGTGGAGGCTCCCCTACATGGATGATCTTCTTCTTCCTCATAACATTGATATGATGCACTCGGAAAAGAATATTGCTGAGGCACTATGGGGTACAATCATGGACATTCTTGATAAAACAAAGGACAATGTTAAGGCCCGAGTGGATCAAGCTAGTTTATGCGATAGACCAAAACTGAATATTCCGCCACCGAAAGATGGTAAGAAATGGAAAAAGCCTCCAGCTGAATTCGTCCTAAAGAAGCACCAAAGGAAAGAAGTACTAGAATGGTTCCAAATTTTAATGTTTCCCGATGGGTATGCAGCGAATCTAAGGAGAGGGGTGAATTTATCTACTATGCGAATCAATGGGCTGAAGAGTCATGACTACCACATATGGATTGAGCGGCTTCTTCCGGTGATGGTTCGAGGCTATCTCCCTGACCATGTCTGGCAAGTGCTGGCAGAGTTAAGCAATTTCTTCCGCCAGCTATGTGCTAAGGAGTTGTCTTAGACTGTGGTTGAACAAATGGAAAAATTGGCCCCTGTGTTGCTTTGTAAGTTGGAGAAAATCTTTCCACCCGGCTTCTTCAATCCGATGCAGCATATGATTTTGCACCTCCCGTACGAGGCACGGATGGGGGGCATGTTCAGGGCCGTTGGTGCTACTCAATTGAGAGACAACAAAAGATCCTTCGAACCAAATGTAAAAATAAATGCAAAATAGAAGCTTCCATTGCAGAAGCATACATTCTGGATGAGGTCTCCAACTATACAACAAAATACTATGGTGAAACCCTTCCAAGCGTGCATAATCCACCCACTCGTTACAATGAAGTCGAAAATGAAACGAACCCCAGCCTCTTCAAAGGGCAACTTTGAAGTGCAAGTGGTGCGACTCCTAAGGCCTTGGTCAATGAAGAGTTGAGCACTATCATGATGTATGTGTTGACGAACCTAGTGGAAGTCGAGCCGTACATACAGTAAGTTCTCAACAAACTATTTCCTCGAGTATTAACTATTATGTATCCAACCCACTTTACCTCTCATTTATATAGGGAATTTACTCAACAATTCTGGCGTCGCCGAAGAGTTCCAACCCCGCAGGAACTTGACGCCCTTCTTAAATCGGGTGTAGGACAAAGAGCCCCCGATTTCATTTCTTGGTTCAAGCACAAGGTATAACAAACCATCATGCTTGTTAGACATTTGAAGTTCCTTTTCCGTGCGAATAGTATGACAAACCATCATGCTTCTACCTGCAGGCCCAAAATGATGCGTCTATGTGTCCTAAGTTCAGACAGTTTTCCAATGGTTGTGCCTATAGGGTCTTATCATACTCCGGATATGATGTAAATGGATATCGCTTTCACACAAAAAGCCACGAGCAGAGTCGGCCCAATTGAAGAACAACAAATTCCGGAGTTTGTACGACAGGCCTTGATGGGGTCGAGTATTATGGCATAATTGAAGAAATCTATGAACTCACATTTCATGGTTGCAAACCTCTTAAGCCTGTCATATTCAAATGCCATTGGTTTGATCCTAACGAAGTGCGACGGACCCCTCATATCGGCCTAGTCGAAATTTGCCAGTCATTAGTGTATCTAGGAGACGATGTCTATATTTTGGCTCAACAAGCCACGCAAGTTTATTATCTCTCATATCCGTGCAAAATCGACGATCGCCTTATGGGTTGGGACGTTGTATACAAGGTATCACCACACGGTAAAGTACCTATTCCAAATAATGAGGATTACAACACAGACCCAAACACATATGACGGGGAGTTCTTTCAAGAAGATGGGCTTGAAGGGCATTTTGAGATAGACTTAACCGGAGTGATCGAAATGGAAGTACACGATGATGAAATGGTTGATAACGAGGACACTGGTGAGGTGGTTCATAATGCGAAGGACCTAGAATTACTTGAGCGATTAGAATTAGGTGATGATAATGAGGATGAAATTCCACCTTTAGAGCACGGGGCTTGAACTTCTCGACTTGCGTGATAGTGATGATGAGACATATGATCCAGCTAATCCCGATGAAGATGATTATTTCTAATACATGTATGATCCGTACTAATTGATTTATTTTCTTTAATTATGTTACTTTTTAATTATGTCGCATTTATTTTCTTTCTCTTTATAAGATCGTTTTGTATATATGTGCTGATTGGTTTACTATTTTTAATTGCAGGTGATTGAAGAAAGATGCCGGGCGGCAGACTTCAACGATCGGTCGCCTCACTGTACAGAAGAATGATGCCACACTCGGATGCTGGTGAGGGCTCCAATAGGGGTTCCGAGTTGGGGCGAGGCAAGGGTGGAGGGAAGGGTGGACCCAAGAGGGGTGGAGGGAAGGGTGGAGGCAGGAGGCATTGAGAGCCTTCACCTGTACCGCCGTCTGAGGAGGAGTAGGAGGAGGAGCCTTCCCAGGACCAGGAGCAGGAGCAGGAGGAGGAGGAGTGGCAGGCGGACGCGCAGGAGGAGGAGGGGGAGTCGTCTGAGGAGGAGGACATGGCCGAGGATACCTCTACGCCGGCTGTCTGGTTGCGAGGTCCCTTGTGACTCCCAGATAGGCCGATACATGTTTCCTTGCGCCCGCTGATTCAACCGTGCGGGGATATGTAAGTAATTTGACATGTTATTACTACCTTTTCATTTCCTAACTCGAAAATCAAGGTACAAACTAATATTTTCTCTTAATCACTTTTGCAGGAGTTGGACTGTCCTCAGTGGCGGTGCTCACAAACGCAAGGTCAATAGCATCCTGGGTCTTTTGTGCAGGGAGCACTTCCCAGGCCTGGTCCACTATCAAGGACGGTACGAGCCGGCCTGGACGTGGGACCACTACATCGCCGCCAACAACGATCAGTTGGATTGGAGCGGCAGAGCCTTTGAGAACAAGGCGGAACGGGTAAAGGGCGAGCTCTGGGTAAGTTTTTCCCGGCAAAAAATGGTGAATACTTCACATTTATTGAACATTTTGTTAATGATGACATGATCCATCGTCTTTATATGCAGGATTTTTACAGGTGTGATGAGGGATACGAGGAGCGGGCGGCGATTGTGGCTCACAATCGATGCGTTAAACTCGTGAAGGACATGCATTATGAGGTGCAAGTCCAGTGCGTCATCAACTATTGTGCACATTTCCTAAAGCAGAAGATCGGGAAGTCCGAGGCGAGGGATTTGAAGCTGACCCGAGAGCAATATTTACAGGTAAGTTCAAATTTATTATAAGATGAAAAACATCGATAAATGTCTCTTTTCTTACATGTCATGCATTTGATCACGTGTAGGTCCCTGCGTGGTGGTGTCATAATGACACCGTGTGCTGGGAGCGCATAGTGGACAAGTGGTTCGACCCCGAGTAGCAGGCTTTGCACGACGCTGCCCGGCAGTGGCGATTGCTGATGCTAGGTCCAGCGCACCATCAAGGCAGCCTCAACAACGACAAGTACAGGGCTAGATGGGTACACACTACACAGACTCATTTCTCTAATCTAACATTCAATTCAGCATAATTTGTAATCAACTTCTTCCTTTTTAACAGTCGTCCTCACATGAAGGCCAAGAGTGCAACCCGTTCGTGGGATGGGCTCTGGCCCGCAAGGGCAATGCGACATCCAACGTCACCTACAACCCTGACGACCCGCCCTCGGCGTACAGCAACCCGTCCGTCCACAGTCGTATCCAGGCGTACACAGAGATGGGAAGACAGGTCCATGGGGCAGACTGGGATCCGAGGACCCAGCCCCTTGATGCAGAAGTCATTATGAGGGTGGGAGGAGCAAGAAACATGGGCGCTACTACATTGGTGACGGCCTTTTAGACACGGCCAGCACTCCTACCCTCTCTCAGATTCGAGCGAGGAGCACGGCCAATAGCCCGGCCATATGCCCACGGCTGTCCGCGTCGCAGCTCCAAGTGCAGGAACTTCAGGTTATTTCTTATTTATTCATAGTTCATTCGTTTTGTACATATATTTGCTTTGCATTGTAACATTGTCATGAACTATTGTAGCACCGAATGCAAGCACAACAGGCGGCGTACGAGGCAGCACTAGCCGAAGAGAGGAGGATACGACAAGAGAACGAGCAGAAGCGGCCGAGATGGCCCAGATGTACAACTATATTCAAAGTATTTCTGTCCAAATGGGTAATCCCATCCCAGCCATGCAATTCCCTGTGGCTCCTCCTCCTCCTACTCCTCCGGTGAGTATCTTGAAAACCCTTTAGTTTCTTTTGAAGTATTAGATACTTAGAGAACTTTAGACTTAGAGATTGTGACTTACATTACTCACTTAACGATTTAGGGGACCTACATCTGATCCTTTAGTGCTCTATTTATTGGCAAAATAAGTAAGCGAAATGGAAAGCGTTTGCAATAGCGCTAGTGTGTCTAAATTTCAATTTGGAGTTTTCATTTGGATATCCGAGTTCGTAGAAAATTTAAAGTAGGTTCCATTTTGAAAAAAGTTACTGGCTAAACTATCCCAAACTACATATAGAAATGTTGAAATTGATTTGTAAATAAAATCATTGGCAAAGGTTTCTTCATAGAAGAGGTTCATGGATTCGTTTGCGGTAATTTGGTCGATCTAGTTATGCAAATCAAATTCGAAACTGAAGTTTCAAGCTCGAATTACAAGATGCATTATCATAGGAATTCGAAATCAGGTATTTCAATGAAAGTTTGAACTTCTGTTCTGTCTGTCCCAATGCATTTCAGTAAACGAGTGTAGCATATCTCCTCTCATGAATTATAACTTGAGAACTTGGTTTTTGTCTCACCTGCAATTTACTGTCTTACTTTTTTTGCAGAATCTATCGGCGGCATCGAATACGCCAGAATTGTCGCCGGGCATCTCACCGACGCTCCCACAGCAGTTGTTCCAGCCTCAGTTCGGCGGCGCCCCACCGTTCGACGACCCACCACAGCCATAAACTTGTTTATTTCAATATTTATGGACTTGTGAACTTCTGGATATGTATTTGTGAACTTCTGGATATTTTGTGAACTTGCAGAACTTTGCATTGGACTTCTGTATGTGTTTGATGTTATTTGTGGCTAGTTGTGATATATATATATTGTGATATATAATGTCTGTGACGTTTGTTATGATATGTAATGCCTGTGATATATATGTTGTGATATGGAGTCCTTTTTACATGAAAAACAAAAAAAATAGGATTTGTTTGGTCACTTTGCCGTGTGCCAGGGACTAGGCACACGGCAAAGTGACCATTTGGCCAGCCCTGAACACCAAGTTCGTCGTGTGCCTAGACCAGGCACACGGCGAACTGACCATAGTTCGCCATGTGCCAAATCCAAGGGCATACGGCGAATGACAGACTTGAGGCAGCTCAAAGGAAAGTACACTCAAGAGCAAGTCCAACCTTCTCAAGATAACACCTCCGCGGGCGTGAAGAAGCTTGAGAAGGGAGAAACCGTGACTTGCTTCAAGTGTCACAAAGAAGGCCACAAGTCCTACCAATGCAAGGAGAAAGAGGGCAAAGTAAAGGGCAAAGAAAATAGCAAGCCCAAGAACTTGAACAAGAACAAGAAGGCTAAGGAGATCAAGAAAAACACATCTCCATACTTGAAGGCGTCCTACATGTACACCAAGCCCACCCACAAGAACAAGCAAAAGAGCAACCACTACATACTTGAAAAGAAGAAGAATGGCAAGGTGGTGGCTCATGTCATGGGGTGGAGAACATATGGTTGGAACCAACCTATTTGGGTGCCCAAGGATATTATTCATACCATGGATGGCTCTCAAAAGGTTTGGGTTCCTAAGACTTAGGCACCAAACAAGTGCAACGGGGGATTTGGATGCTTAGCTTACAAGTTAAAGAGAAGGTTCAAGCCAAAACAAGCTAAGCTCACAACTTGGACATTTGTTGCCCAAGTCCCCCATAAGGTAATGGTAGCTAATTTTCAATTCAAGCATCATGTAGCTCCATTGCTTTTGCTAGGATGTTTGCTTGTTTTGCATCTCCTAGTGATATATATGGTGGGTTGCTTGTGCCATGACTCTAACCCATGAGCAACCTACATGGTTTGATAAGTGTGTAGAAAGCTACATAAGGTTACCTTTCATGGTACACGGACTTCATGAGGTATGTATTTCATATGTGTACCATGAACACAAGCTATAGGGTAAACTTCCCAATTGTGTCCAAATCAATGTGCATACATTTGCTTGGTGATTCAAACACTAAATGCACACATTTAGAGGGAGTTCACTTTATAGCTTGTGATTTTGAGACTAACATGTTTGCTAGCTTATCTTTTGTAGTCTCACGTGGAGTTAACACTCTAAGAGAATGTTTCTCACAAATCAATGTGAACAAACAACTCTATAAGAGTGGTTAGATAATTTGTGCTTTCATGCATATTGAGCCATGCTCTATTGAACTTAAATGCTCATATCTAAGTTCATAGGCTATGTGCTCATATATTTGCTTAACCTTGGTGTACCAAGTTCTCTTCTTTCAAAGACTTTCAATTGGTTGCAAGTCACTTTCAAGTTGGTACATGCAAGTTCAACTAAGTTGTTCCCCCGGAGGTATGCTAGGTTCTAAACTCATTCAATTGATATAATTGTCAATTTCTTATCCTTTTTAGAGCTACCTCCGTGCATGATATGATCTAAGCTTTCTAGTTATAACATCTAGTTGTGCACTTGTTTTTCACATTATCACTTTATGCACATACTTGTGGAAAGCTTAGCTCATGTCATGCTAGTTTCGTGATTTTGTGATCCACCATAGTAAATTCTCAATTGGTATCTTCATTGATATCATACAATTGGATCATGAGTCATGGAGCTAACTCCCTAGGATACTAATCTTCTTTTGAGCTATATTATTTTGCAAGAACTTTTAGAAGCAAGACCTTTTAAGTAATTTGATTCCAAAGAGGGACAAATGTGGATCAAATCAAGGTATTTTCTCAAGGAGAGGAAGCATATCCCGAAGGGGGAGAAATACCTAAGTGAATCAAGTCATGAGGGAGAATCAAAGGGGGAATCAAGGTTTTAGAGGGAGGCCAAGTCATCATTATATGGTGGTAAGCATCCAAGCTACGGGGAATTTGGAGGCTTGACAAGGTTTGGGATGCATGAGTAGGGATGCATCATGCAAAGATAAAGGAAAGCCAAGTTATGAATTAAAGATTAGTAACCCAAATTCCCCTCCCCTACATATGAGGTAATGAGCAAGGTAAAAGGATAATCTCTAAATTTCATTTGATATCCTTCATGCATCATTGTAGCTCAATGCCTCTCTAGGAATGCATGATCTTATCTTTACAATTGGTATTTACTTTTGGCATCTTTTATTTGATATGCTTTCCTAGAAATATCATATGGTAGGTTGTTTTGGTACTAATTTCTTATCTAGTGCAACCTACATGGGCGAAAAACCGTTGCTTCTCCATGACACATATTGTCGAAAGAAAATACCAAAGTCTACAATCGGTATCAATCCTATTTTTTGGTATTCATTTGGTGTCATGTTATTCAAGTTATAGAGTTTGATCCCCATTATGTGAATTACAAGTGCATACATTTGATTAAGTGATTCAAACACTATTGCACACATTTAGGGGGAGCTAACTCTATAGCTTGTGTTTTTGTGACTAACATACTTTCAAAGTGATATTTGTTGTAGTCACACTCCTTTTGTCCATATGGTAATACACTCAATCCTTCGATATCAAGAATAATGCACATTGCAATTAACCCTACATTTGGTATCAATTGATCAAGAAAGGTTGGACAAGGAAAGAAGAAGGCCAAGCCATAACTCCCAAAGATTAAAGAGATAAATGATATAGGGAGGCATGGCTAGGTATAACTCTATCACTAGTGAATTTCTTTTGCTACTAATGCTCCTTGTTGCTAGTGGTTATGAAGCTTTTAGGTGTTTGATGACAAAGGGGGAGAAGTGTACCCTAAAAGCAAGTAAATAGTTTGGAGTAAATGACGCCATTAGCAAGGGGGAGGGATGGAAAATGCAATACAATAGGATGCATGGTGATAGGGGGAGGTACTTAGTCAATATGGGGGAGAAGTGCAATTTGATGATCCCATGGACTAAGGTACAAATTTTTCATTGCTCATATGGTTCAAACCACATACAAGCCATTGGTCTACAAATTCTTTCTACAATTGGTATCAAGGGCTTTTAAAATGAGCATTGAAATGTCATCCAAGCAAGCTAAGTAGTTTCTAACTTTTCAAATTGGTATCAATTTCATATTCTTGCAATTCATCTTGCTTGCTTTGGTTGTGTTGTCATCAATCACCAAAAAGGGGGAGATTGTAGCGAAAATGGCCTCTCATGCCATATTTCAATATAATGTTTTGGCGATTGATGACACACACAACACTTGGACTAATGTGATTGTTAAGATGACTATTCTCAGGCTTTTAGGTTCAAGTGATGACAAAGAGAAGAGAGGCGTAGCAAGGCCCGAAGGGCCACCCCTACGGGGGTTCCGTAGGACAAGAATCGAAGAGACTGTGAAGAAATTCAATACACCGGTTGAACCGACGTTAAGGAAAATACACACGCCGGTGTAATTGTCCAGAAGCTGGAAACTGAAGGTACACTCACCGGATTAACCGACGTTGAAGAAAATGCATACGTCGGTGCATTGCCAAACGAAGACCGATGAAAATACATACACCGGTTGAACCGACGATGCATCGGTCAATTGCATCGGTTCAGTTGTCCAGAGAGGTGGTTTTTGGAGGAACGTGAAGAAGTTACAATCACCGGTTAAACCGACGCTAATTTTACATACACCGGTTGATTGCATCGGTTAAACCGGCGATACACCGGTTAATTGCTAACGGCTAGTTTTTCAAGTAGCACTTTACATACACCGGTTAAACCGACGATGGCTTTGGAGGTACGTCGGATTAACCGGCGTTAAGCGTTTTTCTGGCAGCTTTTCTCCAACGGCTATATTTGCTTGTGCTGCCTATATATACCCCCAAGGCCGGGTCATTTGAGAGTGCTGGAGTTCAAGGAAATATACAAGAGCTAAAGATCATCTCCAACCACCATAGAGCTTCATTGTACATCATATAGGCTTAAGCACACTTGTGAGAGTGCTTAGTGCTTGTTTAGGCTTAATTCTTGAGAGAACTAGCTTGAGAGAAAGTCTTGCTGCGGCAAGCAACTTGTGTACTCGTCGTGTGACCCTCCGACTTGGTGTGGAGTGGCAACGACACTTTGTGCGGGGAAGGAGGCCCCTACTTGGTGTTAAAGCTCCAAGATAGTGAAGACGGTGCCGTGGTGACGCTTCGAGATAGACGGTGGCGGTGACCTCGTCTTTGTGACTTGGCGTCACTTAGCCTTTGCTTGTCGGGAGCCTTGGAGGCGTGGCAAGACGGTGATCAAGCGAAGAGACTCGGCATCCCACTTGATTCTTTGTGAGCAAGTGGCCGTGGACGTAGGGAGGGACTTTGGTGTCCTAACCGAACCACGTTAAATCGTGTGTCTTGGTGTCTTCATGGGAGTTTGCATATCCTCTCCCTTACCGCTTTACTTACCGCATTACGTTTCCGCATTTACTCTTTCTTGCTTATCTTTACTTTCCTAGTTAGTTTGATTAGGATTGGCTATAGGTTGCAAGTCTTTTGGGGTAAGTAGAGGGTAGCATAGATAAACCTTAGTCATAACTAGCATGTGTAGGACGTGTTAGGTTTATCTTATGCAATTAGATTGAGCCCTAGGATAGAAAAGCGATTAGCGACCCTATTCACCCCCTCCCCCTCTAGGGTCGGACACCCCGGTGATCCTTACAATTGGTATCAGAGCTTGGTCTCACACCTCTTACGAGGATTAGCCAATTCTATTGGTAAATTTGTGAGAAAACTCGTAGGAGACCCGTCGACTTAACCGTCGAGTGAGTATCATGTCCGGGGAAGGGATGAGTACCGATAGGGCTCCGTTTTTCGATGGCACGGGTTTTCCACGTTGGAAAGTGCTTATGCAAGCACATCTTCAAGCCCGGGGGCTTGATGTTTGGCGTGTCACCGAAGAGGGCAAGAAAAATGAGAATAAGGCCGAGAGACAATATGATGTCATTGCAAAATCAATTCTATTGTCTTCTCTATGTGATAGTGTGTTTAATCGTGTATTTGCTAATGAAAATGCTCATAAGCTATGGAACCAAATTGTCGAGAATCATGAGGGCACAAAGGATGTGGCCAATCAAAAATACCATATTCTCGGCGAGGAGCTAAGTAGCTTTAAGCAACTTCCAAATGAAAATGCTCATGACATGTACTCACGATTAAATACTCTTGTCAATGAAATTAATGCCTTAGGTCTCAATCAAGTTGATGATGGGGAAATTAACCGCAAGATTCTCCGAAGCCTTCGCAAACCCGACTACAACATCATCAACACGATCTTGCAAAAGGAAGACTTGGCCAAGCTTACACCAAACCAAGTCATCAATCAAATCATCGCCCATGAGTATAGTATGGGGATGACAAAGAAGAAAGAGCAAGAGTCCACCTCTTCTTCAAGCAAAAAGAGTCTCGCCGCCAAGCACTCATGCAAGCATCAACCAAGGCGACAAGACTCATCAAGCTCAAATGAAAGTGAACAAGAAGAAGAGGATGACGAAGATAGTGATGATGAATCAAGTTCAAGTGATGAAGAATACCCAAGGGCCGTGCTATACCACAACCGCAAGATTGCCAAGCATGTACATGAGCTCTATGAGCTTGGGTACAAAACACTCATTAAAGGGAGTGCGGTTGGGATAGAGAAGATGGCGAAGAAAAAGAACAAGTCAAGAGCCCAAGCTCTCTCCGCCATCCACATGCCCAAGAAAAGTGGTGAAAGCTCAAGTCACAAAAAAAATTCCAAGAGCTCCACCACCCATCGCCCTCGGAGATTATCACCACCACCCATGTGTCTTATGGCACTAGGTAATAACGATGTAAGTGATGACTCCTCCTCAAATGATGAATCCGATGTTGAAACCAATGAACTTTGTGAGATGATGACTCTTCTCCATAATCAACAAGAATATCTCATTAAACAAAATAAAGAAATCAAAGCTCTCAAGGCTAACGAAAAACTTCATGCTTCATTTGTCTCAAGATATGAGAACTTGCTAAACAAATTCAATTTGTTAGACAATGAGCATAAAGAGCTTAAAATTAAATATGAGAGTCTTGAATCTAAAAATGAATCATCATTGGATAAATCATTTCCTTGCAATATTTCTTGTGCTATCTCTTTTGACAAGGTAGATGCGTCTACCTCTTGTGATCTAACCCCTTGCAATGAGAATGTGATTGTAGAAACATGTGATGATCTCATTGCTAAGGAAAATGATGAGCTTAAACAAGAGATAGAAAGGCTAATGACGGACTTGAGGCGGCTCAAAGGAAAGTACACTCAAGAGCAAGTCCAACCTTCTCAAGATAACACCTCCGCGGGCGTGAAGAAGCTTGAGAAGGGAGAAACCGTGACTTGCTTCAAGTGTCACAAAGAAGGCCACAAGTCCTACCAATGCAAGGAGAAAGAGGGCAAAGTAAAGGGCAAAGAAAATAGCAAGCCCAAGAACTTGAACAAGAACAAGAAGGCTAAGGAGATCAAGAAAAACACATCTCCATACTTGAAGGCGTCCTACATGTACACCAAGCCCACCCACAAGAACAAGCAAAAGAGCAACCACTACATACTTGAAAAGAAGAAGAATGGCAAGGTGGTGGCTCATGTCATGGGGTGGAGAACATATGGTTGGAACCAACCTATTTGGGTGCCCAAGGATATTATTCATACCATGGATGGCTCTCAAAAGGTTTGGGTTCCTAAGACTTAGGCACCAAACAAGTGCAACGGGGGATTTGGATGCTTAGCTTACAAGTTAAAGAGAAGGTTCAAGCCAAAACAAGCTAAGCTCACAACTTGGACATTTGTTGCCCAAGTCCCCCATAAGGTAATGGTAGCTAATTTTCAATTCAAGCATCATGTAGCTCCATTGCTTTTGCTAGGATGTTTGCTTGTTTTGCATCTCCTAGTGATATATATGGTGGGTTGCTTGTGCCATGACTCTAACCCATGAGCAACCTACATGGTTTGATAAGTGTGTAGAAAGCTACATAAGGTTACCTTTCATGGTACACGGACTTCATGAGGTATGTATTTCATATGTGTACCATGAACACAAGCTATAGGGTAAACTTCCCAATTGTGTCCAAATCAATGTGCATACATTTGCTTGGTGATTCAAACACTAAATGCACACATTTAGAGGGAGTTCACTTTATAGCTTGTGATTTTGAGACTAACATGTTTGCTAGCTTATCTTTTGTAGTCTCACGTGGAGTTAACACTCTAAGAGAATGTTTCTCACAAATCAATGTGAACAAACAACTCTATAAGAGTGGTTAGATAATTTGTGCTTTCATGCATATTGAGCCATGCTCTATTGAACTTAAATGCTCATATCTAAGTTCATAGGCTATGTGCTCATATATTTGCTTAACCTTGGTGTACCAAGTTCTCTTCTTTCAAAGACTTTCAATTGGTTGCAAGTCACTTTCAAGTTGGTACATGCAAGTTCAACTAAGTTGTTCCCCCGGAGGTATGCTAGGTTCTAAACTCATTCAATTGATATAATTGTCAATTTCTTATCCTTTTTAGAGCTACCTCCGTGCATGATATGATCTAAGCTTTCTAGTTATAACATCTAGTTGTGCACTTGTTTTTCACATTATCACTTTATGCACATACTTGTGGAAAGCTTAGCTCATGTCATGCTAGTTTCGTGATTTTGTGATCCACCATAGTAAATTCTCAATTGGTATCTTCATTGATATCATACAATTGGATCATGAGTCATGGAGCTAACTCCCTAGGATACTAATCTTCTTTTGAGCTATATTATTTTGCAAGAACTTTTAGAAGCAAGACCTTTTAAGTAATTTGATTCCAAAGAGGGACAAATGTGGATCAAATCAAGGTATTTTCTCAAGGAGAGGAAGCATATCCCGAAGGGGGAGAAATACCTAAGTGAATCAAGTCATGAGGGAGAATCAAAGGGGGAATCAAGGTTTTAGAGGGAGGCCAAGTCATCATTATATGGTGGTAAGCATCCAAGCTACGGGGAATTTGGAGGCTTGACAAGGTTTGGGATGCATGAGTAGGGATGCATCATGCAAAGATAAAGGAAAGCCAAGTTATGAATTAAAGATTAGTAACCCAAATTCCCCTCCCCTACATATGAGGTAATGAGCAAGGTAAAAGGATAATCTCTAAATTTCATTTGATATCCTTCATGCATCATTGTAGCTCAATGCCTCTCTAGGAATGCATGATCTTATCTTTACAATTGGTATTTACTTTTGGCATCTTTTATTTGATATGCTTTCCTAGAAATATCATATGGTAGGTTGTTTTGGTACTAATTTCTTATCTAGTGCAACCTACATGGGCGAAAAAACCGTTGCTTCTCCATGACACATATTGTCGAAAGAAAATACCAAAGTCTACAATCGGTATCAATCCTATTTTTTGGTATTCATTTGGTGTCATGTTATTCAAGTTATAGAGTTTGATCCCCATTATGTGAATTACAAGTGCATACATTTGATTAAGTGATTCAAACACTATTGCACACATTTAGGGGGAGCTAACTCTATAGCTTGTGTTTTTGTGACTAACATACTTTCAAAGTGATATTTGTTGTAGTCACACTCCTTTTGTCCATATGGTAATACACTCAATCCTTCGATATCAAGAATAATGCACATTGCAATTAACCCTACATTTGGTATCAATTGATCAAGAAAGGTTGGATAAGGAAAGAAGAAGGCCAAGCCATAACTCCCAAAGATTAAAGAGATAAATGATATAGGGAGGCATGGCTAGGTATAACTCTATCACTAGTGAATTTCTTTTGCTACTAATGCTCCTTGTTGCTAGTGGTTATGAAGCTTTTAGGTGTTTGATGACAAAGGGGGAGAAGTGTACCCTAAAAGCAAGCAAATAGTTTGGAGTAAATGACGCCATTAGCAAGGGGGAGGGATGGAAAATGCAATACAATAGGATGCATGGTGATAGGGGGAGGTACTTAGTCAATATGGGGGAGAAGTGCAATTTGATGATCCCATGGACTAAGGTACAAATTTTTCATTGCTCATATGGTTCAAACCACATACAAGCCATTGGTCTACAAATTCTTTCTACAATTGGTATCAAGGGCTTTTAAAATGAGCATTGAAATGTCATCCAAGCAAGCTAAGTAGTTTCTAACTTTTCAAATTGGTATCAATTTCATATTCTTGCAATTCATCTTGCTTGCTTTGGTTGTGTTGTCATCAATCACCAAAAAGGGGGAGATTGTAGCGAAAATGGCCTCTCATGCCATATTTCAATATAATGTTTTGGCGATTGATGACACACACAACACTTGGACTAATGTGATTGTTAAGATGACTATTCTCAGGCTTTTAGGTTCAAGTGATGACAAAGAGAAGAGAGGCGTAGCAAGGCCCGAAGGGCCACCCCTACGGGGGTTCCGTAGGACAAGAATCGAAGAGACTGTGAAGAAATTCAATACACCGGTTGAACCGACGTTAAGGAAAATACACACGCCGGTGTAATTGTCCAGAAGCTGGAAACTGAAGGTACACTCACCGGATTAACCGACGTTGAAGAAAATGCATACGTCGGTGCATTGCCAAACGAAGACCGATGAAAATACATACACCGGTTGAACCGACGATGCATCGGTCAATTGCATCGGTTCAGTTGTCCAGAGAGGTGGTTTATGGAGGAACGTGAAGAAGTTACAATCACCGGTTAAACCGACGCTAATTTTACATACACCGGTTGATTGCATCGGTTAAACCGGCGATACACCGGTTAATTGCTAACGGCTAGTTTTTCAAGTAGCAGTTTACATACACCGGTTAAACCGACGATGGCTTTGGAGGTACGTCGGATTAACCGGCGTTAAGCGTTTTTCTGGCAGCTTTTCTCCAACGGCTATATTTGCTTGTGCTGCCTATATATACCCCCAAGGCCGGGTCATTTGAGAGTGCTAGAGTTCAAGGAAATATACAAGAGCTAAAGATCATCTCCAACCACCATAGAGCTTCATTGTACATCATATAGGCTTAAGCACACTTGTGAGAGTGCTTAGTGCTTGTTTAGGCTTAGTTCTTGAGAGAACTAGCTTGAGAGAAAGTCTTGCTGCGGCAAGCAACTTGTGTACTCGTCGTGTGACCCTCCGACTTGGTGTGGAGTGGCAACGACACTTTGTGCGGGGAAGGAGGCCCCTACTTGGTGTTAAAGCTCCAAGATAGTGAAGACGGTGCCGTGGTGACGCTTCGAGATAGACGGTGGCGGTGACCTCGTCTTTGTGACTTGGCGTCACTTAGCCTTTGCTTGTCGGGAGCCTTGGAGGCGTGGCAAGACGGTGATCAAGCGAAGAGACTCGGCATCCCACTTGATTCTTTGTGAGCAAGTGGCCGTGGACGTAGGGAGGGACTTTGGTGTCCTAACCGAACCACGTTAAATCGTGTGTCTTGGTGTCTTCACGGGAGTTTGCATATCCTCTCCCTTACCGCTTTACTTACCGCATTACGTTTCCGCATTTACTCTTTCTTGCTTATCTTTACTTTCCTAGTTAGTTTGATTAGGATTGGCTATAGGTTGCAAGTCTTTTGGGGTAAGTAGAGGGTAGCATAGATAAACCTTAGTCATAACTAGCATGTGTAGGACGTGTTAGGTTTATCTTATGCAATTAGATTGAGCCCTAGGATAGAAAAGCGATTAGCGACCCTATTCACCCCCTCCCCCTCTAGGGTCGGACACCCCGGTGATCCTTACAATTGGTATCAGAGCTTGGTCTCACACCTCTTACGAGGATTAGCCAATTCTATTGGTAAATTTATGAGAAAACTCGTAGGAGACCCGTCGACTTAACCGTCGAGTGAGTATCATGTCCGGGGAAGGGATGAATACCGATAGGGCTCCGTTTTTCGATGGCACGGGTTTTCCACGTTGGAAAGTGCTTATGCAAGCACATCTTCAAGCCCGGGGGCTTGATGTTTGGCGTGTCACCGAAGAGGGCAAGAAAAATGAGAATAAGGCCGAGAGACAATATGATGCCATTGCAAAATCAATTCTATTGTCTTCTCTATGTGATAGTGTGTTTAATCGTGTATTTGCTAATGAAAATGCTCATAAGCTATGGAAGCAAATTGTCGAGAATCATGAGGGCACAAAGGATGTGGCCAATCAAAAATACCATATTCTCGGCGAGGAGCTAAGTAGCTTTAAGCAACTTCCAAATGAAAATGCTCATGACATGTACTCACGATTAAATACTCTTGTCAATGAAATTAATGCCTTAGGTCTCAATCAAGTTGATGATGGGGAAATTAACCGCAAGATTCTCCGAAGCCTTCGCAAACCCGACTACAACATCATCAACACGATCTTGCAAAAGGAAGACTTGGCCAAGCTTACACCAAACCAAGTCATCAATCAAATCATCGCCCATGAGTATAGTATGGGGATGACAAAGAAGAAAGAGCAAGAGTCCACCTCTTCTTCAAGCAAAAAGAGTCTCGCCGCCAAGCACTCATGCAAGCATCAACCAAGGCGACAAGACTCATCAAGCTCAAATGAAAGTGAACAAGAAGAAGAGGATGACGAAGATAGTGATGATGAATCAAGTTCAAGTGATGAAGAATACCCAAGGGCCGTGCTATACCACAACCGCAAGATTGCCAAGCATGTACATGAGCTCTATGAGCTTGGGTACAAAACACTCATTAAAGGGAGTGCGGTTGGGATAGAGAATATGGCGAAGAAAAAGAACAAGTCAAGAGCCCAAGCTCTCTCCGCCATCCACATGCCCAAGAAAAGTGGTGAAAGCTCAAGTCACAAAAAAAATTCCAAGAGCTCCACCACCCATCGCCCTCGGAGATTATCACCACCACCCATGTGTCTTATGGCACTAGGTAATAACGATGTAAGTGATGACTCCTCCTCAAATGATGAATCCGATGTTGAAACCAATGAACTTTGTGAGATGATGACTCTTCTCCATAATCAACAAGAATATCTCATTAAACAAAATAAAGAAATCAAAGCTCTCAAGGCTAACGAAAAACTTCATGCTTCATTTGTCTCAAGATATGAGAACTTGCTAAACAAATTCAATTTGTTAGACAATGAGCATAAAGAGCTTAAAATTAAATATGAGAGTCTTGAATCTAAAAATGAATCATCATTGGATAAATCATTTCCTTGCAATATTTCTTGTGCTATCTCTTTTGACAAGGTAGATGCGTCTACCTCTTGTGATCTAACCCCTTGCAATGAGAATGTGATTGTAGAAACATGTGATGATCTCATTGCTAAGGAAAATGATGAGCTTAAACAAGAGATAGAAAGGCTAATGACGGACTTGAGGCGGCTCAAAGGAAAGTACACTCAAGAGCAAGTCCAACCTTCTCAAGATAACACCTCCGCGGGCGTGAAGAAGCTTGAGAAGGGAGAAACCGTGACTTGCTTCAAGTGTCACAAAGAAGGCCACAAGTCCTACCAATGCAAGGAGAAAGAGGGCAAAGTAAAGGGCAAAGAAAATAGCAAGCCCAAGAACTTGAACAAGAACAAGAAGGCTAAGGAGATCAAGAAAAACACATCTCCATACTTGAAGGCGTCCTACATGTACACCAAGCCCACCCACAAGAACAAGCAAAAGAGCAACCACTACATACTTGAAAAGAAGAAGAATGGCAAGGTGGTGGCTCATGTCATGGGGTGGAGAACATATGGTTGGAACCAACCTATTTGGGTGCCCAAGGATATTATTCATACCATGGATGGCTCTCAAAAGGTTTGGGTTCCTAAGACTTAGGCACCAAACAAGTGCAACGGGGGATTTGGATGCTTAGCTTACAAGTTAAAGAGAAGGTTCAAGCCAAAACAAGCTAAGCTCACAACTTGGACATTTGTTGCCCAAGTCCCCCATAAGGTAATGGTAGCTAATTTTCAATTCAAGCATCATGTAGCTCCATTGCTTTTGCTAGGATGTTTGCTTGTTTTGCATCTCCTAGTGATATATATGGTGGGTTGCTTGTGCCATGACTCTAACCCATGAGCAACCTACATGGTTTGATAAGTGTGTAGAAAGCTACATAAGGTTACCTTTCATGGTACACGGACTTCATGAGGTATGTATTTCATATGTGTACCATGAACACAAGCTATAGGGTAAACTTCCCAATTGTGTCCAAATCAATGTGCATACATTTGCTTGGTGATTCAAACACTAAATGCACACATTTAGAGGGAGTTCACTTTATAGCTTGTGATTTTGAGACTAACATGTTTGCTAGCTTATCTTTTGTAGTCTCACGTGGAGTTAACACTCTAAGAGAATGTTTCTCACAAATCAATGTGAACAAACAACTCTATAAGAGTGGTTAGATAATTTGTGCTTTCATGCATATTGAGCCATGCTCTATTGAACTTAAATGCTCATATCTAAGTTCATAGGCTATGTGCTCATATATTTGCTTAACCTTGGTGTACCAAGTTCTCTTCTTTCAAAGACTTTCAATTGGTTGCAAGTCACTTTCAAGTTGGTACATGCAAGTTCAACTAAGTTGTTCCCCCGGAGGTATGCTAGGTTCTAAACTCATTCAATTGATATAATTGTCAATTTCTTATCCTTTTTAGAGCTACCTCCGTGCATGATATGATCTAAGCTTTCTAGTTATAACATCTAGTTGTGCACTTGTTTTTCACATTATCACTTTATGCACATACTTGTGGAAAGCTTAGCTCATGTCATGCTAGTTTCGTGATTTTGTGATCCACCATAGTAAATTCTCAATTGGTATCTTCATTGATATCATACAATTGGATCATGAGTCATGGAGCTAACTCCCTAGGATACTAATCTTCTTTTGAGCTATATTATTTTGCAAGAACTTTTAGAAGCAAGACCTTTTAAGTAATTTGATTCCAAAGAGGGACAAATGTGGATCAAATCAAGGTATTTTCTCAAGGAGAGGAAGCATATCCCGAAGGGGGAGAAATACCTAAGTGAA